>NW_016804139.1:1823942-1828567 GCF_001698545.2 Rhinopithecus bieti
TATGAATAAATATTATATAAAATAATATATACTAATATATAATGCTATTTAAAATATGCATATAATAGTATGCTATTTCCTTGACCTCTAAGTGTGAATAGATTTATGTGTGTGTGTGTATGTGTGTGTGTATATATATATATATGCACACAAATATAAACACATAAACTTACAATGCAAATTATTTTATGGTTAAAACCTTTTATGTGTTATATTTAATGCCTGTTCTATGTAAATATATATATCTATCTATCTCTCTATATATAATTTCATGAACATACCCTATATAATTTAATTAATCTTCAGTACACTGAAATTTTAACAAACGTATCTTTCAGAGGTTTTTCTGAGGATAGTATTTGCATCTGGGTATTTCCAACAATGTTGCACACCAGAGTTCTTCAGTCTCATTCAGTTAAAAAGCATCTGTATTAAAAAGTCAGGAAACAACATGCTGGTGGAATGTGGAGAAATAGGAATGCTTTTACACTATTGATGGGAGTGTAATTAGTTCAACCATTGTGGAAGACAGTGTGGTGATTCCTCAAGGATCTACAACTAGAAATACCATTTGACCCAGCCATTCCATTACTGGGTATATATCCAAAGGATTATAAATCATTCTACTACAAAGACACATGCACATGTATGTTCATTGCGGCACTATTCACAATAGCAAAGACTTGGAACTAACCCAAATGTCCATCAATGATAGACTGGATAAAGAAAATGTAGCACATATACACCATGGAATACTATGCAGCCATAAAAAAGGATGAGTTCATGTCCTTTGCAGGGACAAGGATGAAGCTGAAAACCATCATTCTCAGCAAACTAACACAAGAACAGAAAACCAAACACCGCATGTTCTCACTGCTAAGTGGGAGTTGAACAATGAGATCACATGGACACAGGGAGGGAAACATCATACACCGGGGCCTGTTGCAGAATGGGGGTCTAGGGAAGGAATAGCATTAGGAGAAATACCTAATGTAGGTGATGGGTTGATGAATGCAGCAAACCACCATGGCACGTGTATACCTGTGTAACAAAACTGCATGTTCTGCACATGTACCCCAGAACTTAATGTATAATAATAATAATATTAATAATAATGGCATCTGTAGATAACCTATCAAGTGCTAACCTTGAGTTGGGAGCTATGGATACCATGGTGAATAAACTGAGGGTCTACTCTCGTCAGTTTATAATTGAGTGGAGAAATGAGACAGGTCGGAGGTAACATAACTTAGAAGTGTATGTGCTAGAATACAGGGATGACGAGATGCTCTGGGAACATACAGGAGAGGCACTGCTTATGGACATGGTGGGTAGGGCGGGAGTTAGGAAAGGCTTCCAGGAAGCAGTGACACAGACCCCTAAGGCAATAGAGACAGAAGTTAGGTGGATGCTGAGAGAGGAACCTAGGGTTGTCTGAGCTGAGTGAACAGCATCTGTTAAGACTCAGAGGCAAGGATAGCATGACGGGCTTAGAGAATCAAAAGTAATTCTTAAGGGCTGGAATATGTTCTGGAGGGCACAATGGTGGAGAATGAGTGTTAATGTAATTTACAATATGCATGCAAAGGTGTGGATCTGTAGTCAAAGAAATCCTGCTACAATGAAATCATCTTTTGCTGTTCTTCAGGTGCAGAGGGATTCCTCTGTGTCATCTATGTCTGAAATGCAGGGCTTCTGGAAAGCAAGTGGGTGGACAAACTCAATATTCTTAATATTGTCTTCATCAAGTGATTTTGCAGTTCGGTGCCTTTGACTTAATATTTCTGCCATATGGACTACTGTAAGGAAATTTCCATTTTGCATCCATCAAATATCTACAACGTAGTCCCTAAGAGGTGTTATGGGACTTTATAATGGAAAGTAAGCCTAGATACCTGGGGATTTACTTTTACAACAAGTTCTGTGTTCATTCTCCTGGCAGTAGTATTAATAATGAAATAAACAACGTGTAATTGCCAGGTTATATAGGAGAATTTGAAGATACAAAAGAGAAATGATGTTCTTGCTGATGTCTGATATGCATTTTGTGGATTTCTTTGTAATTCTCTCTTTGAACAAGTCATTATTTAACGTGGAGGCTCAATAATGCCTCATTTTTGAATAATATACTCCAGAGAGGCAAGACAGTATGTTAGAGAGAATCCACATGCCTGAGTTAGAATTTTGTTTTTGCTGGATAGTGAACTGTGTGACCTAGGGCAAATTTGACTTTTCTCCGCCTCAATTTCATTATCTGTACAATTTAGAGGCTACTACCAACTGTTATCGTGAGACTGAAAGAATGAAGTGAGATCAGGCATATAAAATGCCTCATGTAGTCTAGGTTTCTGTAAGCCTTTTCTGTAAGGGTTCACTTCTACCTCTTGCAGGAAAAAGTCTAGTTTTCTGAGCTTGCTGAGAAGTCTCACAGTGCTGACTGTGTATGCTGGCTGAATACTACAGTGTTATCTTTGCAAGTAGAGACTTATTAACTCTTACTTTTAACTGAATGTTACCTGGAGTAATATACAAATCATTTTAATTTGAGAACTTGAGTCAGAATGTTAAACATTTAAGTTTAATTGATGAAGAATGCCAGGAACCAAAGTATGGTGAAATCTTTCTATTTTCCCCTAGCTAATCTTTATTAAGTATATGTAAATCTTTTAGAGACTTTTTTTTTTTTTTACGCTGCCTTAAGGCGTTTCAATTAATACTGTGATGTATCCCAGTGAACTCTTTACTTTCCAAGTGTTTACTAGAAATTCGCTAATTTTCAGGTTGATACTAAGGGAGCCTTTAACACATAGCTTACCTGCCATAACTCTTCAGGAGTGTACAATCAGAGAGTTGTGTTGATTTAGAACCAACAAAGGGCTCGGGGAGTTTCAAATCAAGTCTTCTCATCTTCCAGATAAGAAACTGCGGTCTAAAGAGATGAAGGGTCAATGTCCAAGGTCAGTGGACTTGGGGTGATGTCTCAGAACTGAGGCTGGAGGGACAGGTTTTCTAATTTTTTAACCAGCTTACTTCAAGTTAATTTACCATTGTGTACCATAATTTTCTCATTAAAAATTGGTTAGGGTATGATGTATGATGTGATTTGGCATAATTGACTCTCATGAGAAATAACCCCAATTAGAACCATTATAAAGATACGTAAATTAGTTGTTTGTTAGTTTGATGATAAAATAGAAGCATATCAATGTTCTCTTTTCTCTATAATCCCTTGAGAATTGTGATTTGTGTGTTATTTTATAGTTTGTTTGTGTTCTATTTCGCTCCATTCTCAAATTTCAAAACAGCTCCCTCCCGTTTAGATAAGTAATTGGTCAAAATCACCATGCTTATCGATACGCCTTTATCTCTGCTTACTACATGTCTGTTTAGCTAAAATATTTTCTTCTAAAAAGAAGCTGAGAATCAATGCCCACAGTTCAAGTGTGGTCAGCAGAAAAAAATTGCAGAGATATATCTAATTATCCTGGCCTGGAAACTTCCTTATGCATCAAAGCCACCTCTGTACATTGGACAGTGTTGGTCTGCAGGAGCCAGCCTCTTCCACAGACTTTCCATCAGAATACACGCCCTGTTAGATGATCCTTTCTCACTGTTTCTCATCAGGGACTGAGATACCAGAAGTGAATTCTGCAGCCTGACAACTGCTTTACTCACCCAGTCATCTGTGTCATGAATGGAGTGTGTGTCCTTGTAGAATTTACAACAATTTCCCATTTGTTTGGTAGTCTTCAGGACTGAAGAACAGCTGGCTACCCAACCGCCATGTAATAAACATTGATGGACTTGAAGACTGTTAGTAACTCACCTCTCAGCTTTTGTCCTCCAAACTTTCACCACAGTTCTGTAATCTTTCTTGCTTTTAATTCCCAGAGCTTTAATTATTTCCATTTCTGTCTTGTGGCCACTCTGAAATGTTTGTCAGCCTTAGATGGCATTGTGTATGGTGGGTTCATCTGACAGCTCTAATACACATCTTCCCGAAGGCATCAAGAACTTCCCAACACCTGGGGAAATTGCTGTCTACATCCCATCTGACCATTGACTAGTGTAGGTTGGGAGTTGGGAGATGTGGGTTTCGGTTCTTGTTCTGCTACCAACTTACTGTGTGGCTTCAGGAAAATCATTCCTACTCTCTGCATTTCAGTTCCCTCATCTGTAAAATGGGGATAAAAATCCCTAATCTCATCTACTTGAAGAGATGTTGAGAGAATCTGAGACAATTACATATAGAAAAGGCTTTTTTTGAAAAATGAAGATGCCTGTGGGAAGTGATACATGATTATACACCTGGCTTTACCTTATCAGCTACCTTCTTAATAAGACAATTTTTAAAATTTATTCCCTTTTTTTAAAGCATCCATTTCTTTTATAGAATAGTTTTATGTATTAGTATAATTACTCTTTTAGTAAGATCTACAATATGCCAAAGCACGCATGATACGGAAACCTTGGTAAATAAATCAGACATGGTCTTTATCCCCACTGGAAGTTGAAATAGACATTTGAGTAGATGTTAGAATTACTGATGAGATGGGGTTGGGAAAAAGAGAGAGGGAGAGACATTAATTGAATAATTTCTGTTTTTTTTTTTTTTTTTTTTTTTT
>NW_016804139.1:1829047-1834947 GCF_001698545.2 Rhinopithecus bieti
TTAGCCAGGATGGTCTCCATCTCCTGACCTCGTGATCCGCCCGTCTCGGCCTCCCAAAGTGCTGGGATTACAGGCTTGAGCCACCGCGCCCAGCCTAATTGAATAATTTCGAACAAGCATAGAGTTTAGACTGTGAGAAGCACCATGAAGAGGAATTAAAAAGATCTATAAGAGCATAGAAGAGCAGAAATCCCCTGGTATAGGAAGAATTCCCTGAGGAAGTGAATTTCCGATGAGACCTGGAGGAAAATGAGTTGGGGATAGAGCCTGGGGAGAAAAATTCAGGTGTGGATGTCCAGAGGATATGAGAAACTATTAATAACCGAGCTCATAATAACTTTGTAATCTAACTTTAAAATGTTTATTTTGGCATTTTGAAGAAAATACACATACATAAATTGTATATATAATTTATAAATGACTAAATATTCCCGTAAGAGAATGGGTGATAAGACGTTTTTACTAAAGAAAATGTACAATCGAAAATGTTAGGAGAATACTGTTAGCCAGGTAGAACAGGGTGCATGGAGGATGGTGAAGGAGAGACGGGGCAATTCTAAGAAACTTCAAGAAGCATGGTATGGTTAGCAAGAAGAAAATGAGAGGTGCTGGTGGTGTCTGGTTAGCTAAAGAGGAAGACAAGATGGGCCAGGAAGAATTTTCTTCCCTATTGTAAAAACACTGGAAACCCATTGAAGGATCCCTCCCTCCCTCCTTTCCTCCTTCTCTTACCTACTTCTCTTCCTCCCTCCCTTATTCTCTTCATTTAATTAATATTTCTATGCATAAGACATTGTTCCATTTTCTCTATATCCTGGTATTCTTGGCTTAGATTTTGCATCTTCTCATTTCAAACTGTATTTATTTTGGCCATATGTATATAAAGAACTTATTCCTTGCATCAAAGTGGCTGCTGTTTTTCTTACTTGTGTCACTAAAGGTGCACACAGCAATTCCTAGCATATCCAGCATGAGCTGTTGCTGCCTTGTGTGGTCATCACCTGTTTTAAAGGCACTGCATCTGATTTTGATATGTAAGCCCATTATAATAAGATACTTGCTTTTGTTTCATGATGTCCTTCATGCATTCAATAGTATTCTCTTAGAAGCAATGGTGACCATACACTAAGGGAAATAAAACAGGATAAAAAGTTATAGAGTGTTTACTTCTGTGGTGCCAGTTGCTTTACATAATTTATTTCCTTTATTCTTCCAATAATAATCTGAAGTAGGTATAATGACTACATTTTGCAACTGAGGAAAAAGAACGTATGTAACCTACAGAAAGGTTTGTTTGGTTTTATAGGTCAAAGGTCGGTAAAACTTTTTTTTCCTGTAAAGAAGCAGATAGTATACATTTTAAGTTTTGCAGGCCATATTGCTTCTGTTGCAATGATCCAACGCTGCCATTGTAGTGTGAACAGAGATATTTTCAGCACTCAGGGAGAAACGAGATGAAAAGGTGTCATTTTCTTGATGTGTGTGAGTCAAAACATCTTGCTCTTTTTCTGGTTAATTCTGGCTCTTTATCTTGGCCTTACATTTTCCTTCTGGCCTCAGGACCCAACCTTTTCTGCTTTTCTTTTCTTCAATTCAGTTACTCTTATGTAATTCATGAGCTTTCTGTTTTCACTAAGCCCAGCATCTTGTTAGTTTCCCTATTCCTTGTGACCTCAAAGAAAAGTGTGAGGGAATCTACTAAAGATCACTGTGTGATCAAACTAATCAAAGCACAGCAAAACAAAATAGCAAAATGAATGCGGAGAATAATAGTAAGTTAAAAATAGTACACACCTGGGGAAATTACAAAATTTAAAAGTATTACAGCATTTCTGCATTTAGGGGGTCCTGGTCTCTAGGTGTGGACTCCTTGTTGAAATGTTTGGACCTGGGCTCTCCCTTTCTGTACTGTGAAACTCCTTTCCTCTTCCTGACCCCTTCTCTTTGGTCAATTATGCTGATCTCATTTTCCAGGAATGCTCCTTTTCCAGCCCACACCTCATTTCCTTCAAGCTGCCCAATTGGCTTGAGAGACTATACAAGGAGACTATAAGGATCCCTATGGCAATTGTATCCTTGGAACATTTCCTTGGAAGGTGATGTCCTATGGTTGTCTATGCTGTTTAACTTTGTTATCTAAGTTGAAAAGTAAAGAACTTTTTCTTTTGCATGTGTTATGTTCTTCTACTTATGAGGTCAGCAATTTGGGATTTCTGCTCTCATGGTGTATTGACTGAAGATAATGTATATAGTATGTATTCAGTAGGAAGCTCGGTAAGTCACTCACTTTTACTAAAACTCCATTGCCTTGTCTATAAAAGGGGACTAGGAGAAATACTCGACTGCAAGGATATTGGGAAGATCAAAAGAGATATGTGTAGAAGTGCTTTGCAAATTATAATGTGGTTTAAATGTGTTAAATCAAGCAGAACATTTGAGATGTAGATAATGAGTTACAAGGAGTTCAGAGACAAGGGAGAAATTACATATTAGAAAACTTGAAGAAGGTCTTATGGAGGAGGTGGGGCCATAAGGCTAGCACGTTTGTCAAGTTCATGGTCACCCAGGACCTTATGCATTCATACCTCCCTGAAGGCGGGAGACAGAAACTTGTTTCCCAGACTCCTTTGATTCTAAGGTGAAGACATGTGATGTAAGTTCTGTACCTATGTGAGACTTCAGGTCGGAGGCCAACTACCTGAAAATATAGGCTCCACTTCAGAACCTGCTATCAGAGGTGGTAGGGGTAGAAGATCTAGTGGAAGCCTCCATCCTATGTGGTGGAGAGTCTGTGGCTGGCTCCAGATGCCTCGGGTCCCCACTTAGCTGCCCTGAAATGACATTCGGGCACTGCTTCTGGTTGCTTAGCTTCCAGCTTGATGCTCTACTCTTCTGGAGTTTCTGGGAGTTCTTTATATCCCTATGATTCTATTTATTTTCTGTCTAAACTTGCACAAATGGGTACTGTTGTTTCCAACTAAGAATCATGGCTTGTAAAGATTAGGAGATTTGTTAAGTAGAGTGGCCAAAAGAACATGTATATCCTCAGAATAGTGTTAAGCAAGAAAAGTGAATTTACTTAGTGAGTTCCTTCTAGGGGAAAGCAGAAATTAAGTTTGGGTAGACAGGGTGGGACCAGATGACAAGACCCTTAAGTGCCTCACAGAGCAATGATGATTTTTAAAATGATAAAGAAAGGGAGCTACTGAAGATGTTTGAGCAGATAGAAGACATCACTGAATACAGTTTGGAAGAAAATAAAGACCAAGCCATATATCCTCCATTTTTTTTTTTTTTTTTTTTTTTTGCTGGCTGGGAGTTTGGATTCTAGCCACAGGAGTTGATGCTGTCTAAATTAATCAAAACAGAAAAGAAAGGCTATGGGGTAGCTTTTGAGTCAGAGGAAAACCTGAAGAACCAAGCTTCAGCAAAGTAGGGCCAGGGTCTTCTGAGGAGCCAACCACCAGGAAATATTAAACAGTCTTTTCAGTGGGCTAATTCCTGTACTTACCCCCCGGCTAGGAGAGAGACATCTACCCTGATTAGCAGCTCCAATAAGGCTGTTCATAGAGAGAGGGATAGTTCTCCAGAGAGATCAGGTACATTGAGCAGAGGAGAGAGGAGATGTCCACTACACCTGTCCTCTGCAATAGCACTAAAGACATTGCACACTGGGAGGGAAGAGGAACAAAGGTGCATGCTGAGGCTATCTGAATAGAGGCGAAGCAAAACCATCCAAGTGGTTATTTTCCCTCCCTGCACAATCAGGATCCACGGCACCATCCCTCAATAGGTTTACAGCAGCTTCTTGTCCCCCCTGCAGGGCTGTGAATTGGGATCATTAGGTTTAAGTTGCTCTGCTGCCTCCATGTAAGTGATCCTGTAAGTATTAGGATGCTGGATAAGAGAAGCAAGTAATGGCATGACTGTCAAGATCTTGGATTATTGCTTATTAACTTACATTCAGAAAAACCTTCAAAATAGAACCTCCATCCCCCAAACTGTAGGCCGAGCATACTTTATGCACACTGTGTTAGAAAGGCAAAACTAATCATTGTAACCATGTAGATGCAGAAACCATTAATGTTGCTCATGCCCTGTGGTAGGAAGAAATATATTAAAAATTGATTTTTGGTTACTGCCTTTGTCTGCATAACACTTATAATAAAAGATACAGGAGAAAATATTCTCTAAAATTGATATTTCAAAGCATATTGGGCTTGCTGATGTTAAAATAAATTTTATTAATGGTTTTATATTGCATGGTAAAAGGTCAGGATCTGAATATGACAGTGTTATCTTCTTAGAAAAAAATGGTGCTAGTGTTCTTCAATAATTACATACAAGTCAGAAATTTCTACATTATTGGGTTAAACCAGTTTTAGACATGAAGTTATCCTTTGAATGCAATGTGAGCTAAGTGTAGTAAAACATGCAGCTTATATTTCCTTCTATTTTCTGTCTTTTTTACTTCCTTCCCCTGTCTCTTTCTATATGCAGTAGGGTGCAACTTGTTTCTATGTTGCATATATGGTAAGCAGTGAGCCATGTGTTTGGATTACTTCTTTGTCTCTGGGATTCTATTATCAGTTTACTCTTTTATAATTGAAGAAGCTTTTGTTCATCTGCAAAAAACACATTTCATTTTATTTTGTTCCTGCTGCAGCTTCTTGGACATGATGTGATGAACACACAATCCTGCAGGTGTTTCCCCCTCCCCCCAGTCGCTTTAAATAAAATATTCTTCTAAAAAGCCTGCCCCATTTGTTGTGAATGTTTTTAGAATGTATCTTAGCTACAATTCCCCAGAAATGAAATGGCAGGGTGCACTTTTGGAGAGGTTTTCATTAATCTGGTATAGTTTTGCTGCTGATTTGAGTTTATCAAATAGGGTTATAACCTGATAGAAATAGTGCTGTCAAATGCTTGCATTTATCATATGTTTTGTCATTGCATAGATGATGTAGGCAAGATGGATCCATATCAGAAAACAGCCTTTGATTCAGAAGAGCCACAGAGGCTCAACGCTTTAATTGCCAAACCACCTAAAGTGTATAAAGAATGACATTTTATGCTGCCTCATTCATCATATTTTTAGAAAGACTATGTGATGGATTAATAAAACATAACAAATCTTCTATGCAAACCAAATGTTTATAATAAATGGAGCATAATCTAACTGTTCTGCTATAAAATGAATTAAAATAGTCTCCAGCCAGTAAACTCAAACAAAATAGGGAAGGATGGTGAGGTGACCTCAACAGGCAAGAATTTTACTGTTGAATACATTATTTCCTTTTAAATGGTCCTCCCCTGTCACATTGGAGTTGGTTCAGTGTAATGCTAGAGTCTTTTCTTTAGCTAGTAAGGATGCAAATTGGACACTTGGTGGCAGGGGGGTGGTGAGGTGCTAACTATGGCCCTCATATCTGAATGCAGTCTTTCTATAAATGCCAACTGAAAATGGTATCATTTTGATATAATTATCTTCCCTGTTCTACAATGTTCTAGTAGTTTTTTTTTTTTTTATTATACTTTAAGTTCTAGGGTACATGTGCATAACGTGCAGGTTTGCTACATATGTATATTTGTGCCATGTTGGTGTGCTGCACCCATCAACTCGTCAGCACCCATCAATTCATCATTTATATCATGTATAACTCCCCGATGCAATCCCTCCCCCCTCCCCCCTCCCCATGATAGGCCCCAGTGTGTGATGTTCCCCTTCCCGAGTCCAAGTGATCTCATTGTTCAGTTCCCACCTATGAGTGAGAACATGCGGTGTTTGGTTTTCTGTTCTTGTGATAGTTTGCTAAGAATGATGGTTTCCAGCTGCATCCATGTCCCTACAAAGGACGCAAACTCATCCTTTTTTATGGCTGCATAGTATTCCATGGTGT
>NW_016804139.1:1839284-1941841 GCF_001698545.2 Rhinopithecus bieti
AGGCTGCAGCAGCTGACCAGCACCGATTGTCCGGCACTCCCTAGTGAGATGACCCCAGTACCTCAGTTGAAAATGCAGAAATCACCGGTCGTCTGTGTTGCTCGCTCTGGGAGTTGGAGACTGGAGTTGTTCCTATTCGGCCATCTTGCTCTGCCCCCTATTATTCGATTCTCTAGTAGTTTTTAATATAACACTCATAGTTTCTGAAAACAGAAGACAAACTAATAAATTACAATGCAAATTTATCAGGTGGCTTATAATACAGAAATGTCTTGAAAAACATTTAGTTTTTATCTTTAAATTATTGACAGACAGGTACCATCTTAGTTGTCAAAGTAGGGGACAGAAGGACTGATGATCACGAAGTTAGCTGAAAGTAAAAACATGTTTTAATTTGTCTTATTTGTATCTCTCTTAGAGCTATCCATTGCTTTCTCTTTTTTATTTAACTTAATTTAACTTAATTTTGTTTTAAGTTCTGGGATACATGTGCCGGATGTGTAGGTTTGTTATATAGGTAAACGTGTGCTGTGGTGGTTTGCTGCACCTATCAATCCATCTCCTAGTTATTAAGCCCCACATACATATCCAGTAGTTATTAGCTATTTATCGTGATAGAGCTATCCATTTATTAGACACAAATTTTTCTCTCATTGTAGCCCTATATAAGATAGACAGCTTTCCTAAGAATTTAGTAAGTATTTTGTTGTCTGTTTATTACAGTGAGATGTTTTACAGATTGCTAAGCTTCCTTTTTAGTCTTCTCTTTAGCATAGAGGTAATTTTATTTAAAATATCATTTTGCTTTGGATTTAATTTCAGTGAATGCAATGGCTGGGAATGTTACTGGGTGGCAAATATGAATGGCTTTAGTGCACATGCAGAGCAGGGTGGGAACTAGGTGGCACTAATCCTGAGCATGTGTGCTGGAGAGAGGTGAACTCTTCATCCTCACTGGAGGGTCATGGGAAGATTTTTCAGCAGTAATAACTATTGACAATATTGTGGTCCAAAGTAGATACCAAGGAGCAGTCCTCTCCTCTTCCTCTGCCTCTGCATCTCTTTTTTTCCTTCTGCAAGTTTTCTTCTCCTTCTTCTTCTTCCTCTTCCTCCTCCTCCTCTTCTTCTTCTTCTTCTTCCTCTTCTTCTTCCTCTTCTTCTTCCTCTTCCTTCCTCTCCTTCTCCTTCTCCTTCTCCTCCCTCTCCTTTTCCTTCTCCTTCTTCTCCTTCTCCTTCTCCTCCTTCTCCTTCTCCTTCTTCTCCTTCTCCTTCTTCTTCTTCCTTCTTCTTCTTCTTTCTTCTTTCTTTCTTTTTCTTCCTCTTCTCCTTCTCATTTTCCTTTTCCTCCTCCTCCTCTTCTCTTTTCTTCTTCTCCTCCCTCTCCTCCTTCTCCTCCTTCCTCTTCCTCTTCTTCTTCTTCCTTTCTGTTAATCAGAAAGACCACCAGTTCTTAGAGTTACTGTATTAGTCTTCCAAGGCTGCTAATACAAGATACCACAGACCTAGTGGCTTAAACAGCAGAAATTATTTTCTCACAGTTCTGGAGGCCAGAAATCCAAGCTCAAGGTGCCAGCAGGGTGGGCTTCTCATGAGGCCTGTCCCCTTTGCTTCCAGGCTGCCACTTTCTCGCTGTCCTCACATGGTCTTTTCTCTGTGTTCATACACATTTCTGGTGTCTGTCTTTTTCTCATCTTATGGATGCGATTGGATTAGGACTTTACCCTTATGCCCTCATTTAACCTTAATTACTTCTTTAAAGGCTCTGTCTCTAAATATAGTCACATTAGGGATTAGGACTTCAGCACATAAATATTGGTGGTAGGGTGAGACATAATTCAGTCCATAACAGCTACTGGAAAGGTTGTCTAGATAAACAGTCAATTCAGCCCATCGTATGAAAAGATACCATCAAACATTTTTGGAAAGCAAAAGTTATACACGTCCAAGAGAGATCACTTTGTGAACACCCCCATCCCCACCCTCACCTTCCTTATAATATCCCACTTATCTTTTCAGTACATCTCTTTTCCCAGAGATCAGCTCTGCTCCTCTTCAGGGTTCCAAGCCTATAGAACTGTTGGAGTGTTTCTAGCAAAATCACTAGATTTTAGGATCCTTCTTTATTTAATGATCAAATAAATGTCCCATGATTCCTCTTTCCTGCCCCACAGTATAGCTTATTCACCGTTGTGCTCATTTCTTGCACACTCTGCCCTTCATTTTTCTGAATGTCTCATATTTGCTAAACCACATCTGACTACTTGTATGGCAAGAATTTCAAACTCCAATAGCTGGCTGATAAAGGACTATCATTATTGTTCTCATTGCTGTCTTCATCATTATTGCTAGCATTTGTTGGGCAGCCATTGCCTTCAGTAAGTTAATTTATCTGATTCTTACAACAACCATATCCAGTAGTTACTATGGCTATTTGTGTATTGCAGATGCTGAAACTGAGATCATTATGCAATTTGAATATTTGAATAAATTAGAAATGACGGTTCTTAAGCGTTTACATAATTTGCTTAAGATTGCACCATTGGTAACTGGCTGAAGAAGAATTTGAACTCAGAAAACCTAGTTCTAGCACCTGCACTATTTATTGTTATGTTCTTAAGAATGAATAGCCTAGTTTGGCTGGGCACGGTGGCTCATGCCTATAATTCCAGCACAATGGGAGGCCGAGGTGGGTGGATCACTTGAGGCCAGGAGTTCAAGACCAGCCTGACCAACATGGTGAAACCCTGTCTCTACTAAAAATACAAAAATTAGCTGGGCATGGTGGCATGTGCCTGTAATCCCAGCTACTCAGGAGGTTGAGGCACAAGAATTCCTTGAACTCAGAAGTCGGAGGTTGCAGTGATCAGAGATCGCACCACTGCACTCCAGCCTGGGTGACAGAGCAAGACTCTGTCTCAGACCAAAAAAAAAAAAAAAAAAAAGAATGAATAGCATAGTTTAGATCAGGAAGAGACTCTAGAAACTTTCCATAGTTCAACTCATTCTTTAATAAAAAAGGAGGTCCCAAGTGGTTCTTATTTTCACATGGTGGTTTCATGAAATGCCAGCCAACAAACTATAGGCAACTGGGATTATTATTGTTACAATAGATAATAAAAATATTTACCTGTTTTGAATACATAAACACCACTTTATCTATACAATCTCAGATTTTCACAACTGAATGAGATAGATTTCAATTCCCCCATTTTACAGATAAAGAAATCAAGGGCAGAAAAGAGTTTAAAATAATCAAACAGTTAGCCATGGCTCCCAATCCCAAGTCCCCACAGCTGTCCTACTTTAAACGATATTATCTAAATAAAACAGACACTGACTGTGCTGGGTGCAAGCCAAACTTTGCAGCTACTAACTATGTAATTTCCGAACTTTTTCAAAGCTCTTGGAGACCATTTTCTCCTATGTAAGTGAGAGGAAATGATGGTAACCACATTAAAGCAATTTTTTAATTCAATAAATATTTATTTAGCACCTTTTATATGACTGTGAACATGAGAGACAGGGTTTTGACCTCAAAGGTCACTGTGAGAATTAAGCAAAATAACACATGCAAAGAATTAGTACAATTTCCTTGTATATAGCAAGCACTCAGTAATTGTTATGGTCGGTATTACTGTTACTCTTACTGGTATTATTTTGGATCCATAGTAGATGTCTGCTCTGCTTGTGTATAATGTTGTCACAGATGCTTTGTGGAAACAACATCCCAACCCAATGCCACACACACACATTCTTAAGCAGGGAACAGTTTTTTGCCATGTTATTATTATTGGGTTCTCAATAAATACTGGACATGGTGCAACTAATTCTGAGCTCTCGATTTGCTAATACTTGGACCTATTCTCTACTGCTTTGTAGTTATTCATCTCCTTTTCCATCTTGGTATGCCATCAGGAGTTCCTCTCTTTGATCTCCAATAACCTTTAAAGCAGCTGGAGAAATCTTTTATTTATTTATTTATTTATTTATTTATTTATTTATTTATTTATTTTATTTTTGCCTCAAGAGCTACTCTTCCGCCTCTGTAGCCCACCATATGCTGGCCCTTTCTATGACTTGGTGATGCAATACCTTAAAGGTTACCAACCCATCCTGGCACCAACACATTTGTTTTGTTTTATGGTTATTGGTGTCCTTTACCAATGATGTTCTGTGTTTTCCCCTGAGCTTTTGATTTCATTTCAGAAGTAGATTCCATATATTCAATTAGGAACACTTTAAAAAAATCTCCATTCTACTGGTTTATAGTCCCATCTGGAGGGAGGGAGTTACTCTGCAGAATAAATTGAGTGTGAAATTTGGCTATGCAATAAGAAGTCGCTTCCGTTAAGGCAAAGAGAAGAGATGCATAAAATTCAAATCATGCATAGAATAAATGCTTTATCTTTAAGAAACATATAAATAGACATCAAACACCATAGAAACATAGAGGGTTTCCTCTCTCTCTCTCTCTTTAAGAAACAAATTTGTTTGCAATTTCATAGCAAAAACTTTGCAAGGAAAGATTTGCATGTCCAATGCTGATAAGACTGCCCAAATATAAATTTTATGATGCATTTCCTTTAGAATTCCATCTTTCTAACCAGCACAATCAAAGAAAGGAAAATAAAGTCTGAAAGCCTTTGGAGAGCCAAGAACAGGCACCTGAGGAAATCAGGAAAGAATTGAGAACCTGATATTGTAGCTAATTTGTGACATTTTTTGCTAAGACTGCTCTCCTTAAAAGAAGGCACTTGCTCTAAATTTTTTTTTCCTTTTTCTTCCATAGGATTGCCCTTCCTGCAAACACTGACCAGTGATAAAAATGCCGGGTAAGAAGTGAGAGAGTGAAGCAATAGGAAAGTTTACAAGCAGCATTCATCCCGAGCCCAGAAAGACCACAGAGGAAGGACTTATCTGATCCTGCAGGGATTTGTCAGTCGGTAGAATCCCTGCAATTGAATAATAATGAGTTAATCTTTGCTTAACAAGCAGCTGAGGGATTCTCAAACTAACATCACTGGCACAGAGAGGAAGTCATAGGTCGAAGTCTGAGATGGTCCCTCTGAGAACCCTTAGGGTAGGACACCTGAAGATACGCATGGAAAATGTGTATTTTAAGCATATTCCAATAGAATAGTGTTAATACCTTACCTTTTCCTAATGTAACGTTCACCAAATTCTGACAAATAAGAATGCTTTCTGTGCTCAGATAAATTTGGGAAATATTGATTAAAGAAAAAAAGTAATTGCATTGTAGGACTTTTCAGAGTCTTTCATATAATCATGAGTGTGGTGAATAAATAAGAGAAACACAGTATGAGACAACACAAAAGTAGTTTGATTTTTCAGTAGGTATCTCATAGGTCCTTGATTTTTTGAAACACACTTTAAGAGATACTAGTTTGGTGCTTCACGAAGCACTTTCATACATATTATGTCTGAAAAATAAGCACATGTATATGCCATCAAGGATGTGTTAAACTATGGTCTGTCCATTTAATAGAAATTTCAGTTACCTGAGGGGTTGCAGTCCCTCATCTGCAATCCCAATGAGTAACAAAAAGTCATACTTTGGCCATCTCTATCTATAGTTCTCTGAAACTTTCTGCCTTGCACATCTGTGCTTTCTATTTTTAGAAACTGCTGTTTATTTGCAGGAAATATTGAATTCATCTTCCTAGCCTAGGTTTGTTCTACTGGCAAGAGATTTCAGATTTTCATTTTTATCATTATCTCTTTAAACCTGATTGTGTTTAACTTCTTACAGTTTCATTATTCCTAAGCACCACCTCTGATGTTTTACATTTCAAATTTTACTTTATTTCTTTAAATGTCTGTGCCTTTATTCCTGTGTCATTTGGGGAAGACGAATTTCTTCTTTTCCATCCTACTTAACCAGCATCATTAGAGATAAGCAACTTGGTAGCCATAACATGCTGTTTCTAAGTACAGATTGATGGTCCTAATGGGAGATTATATATTATGTATTTGTTTAAAAATGACTTTCTCCAAAAAAAAGTAAAAAATAAAAAAATATATAAATTAGAGAAAGCTCAACCAATAAAGTTAGATGCCTGAAACACAGGGTCTGGGGGTCCATCTCTATCTTTTAGGGAGAGGATCTTTATTTTGAGTGGTGTGATGGTTAATACTGAGTGTCAACTTGATTGGATTGAAGGATGCAAAGTATTGATCCTGGGTGTATCTATGAGGGTGTTGCCAAAGGAGATTAACATTTCAGTCAGTAGGATAGGAGAGGCAGACCCACCCTTAATCTGAGTGGGCACCATTTAATCAGCTGCCAGCACAGCCAGAATATCAAGCAGGCAGAAAAACGTGAAAAGGCTAGACTGACTTAGTCTCCCAGCCTATATCTTTCTCCCATGCTGGATGCTTCCTGCCCTCAAACATTGGACTCCAAGTTCTTCAGCTTTGGGACTCAAACTGACTTCCTTGCTCCTCAGCCTGCAGATGGCCTATTGTGAGACCTTGTGATTGTGTGAGTTAATACTACTTAATAAACTCCCGATTATATATTTTTCTCTCCTATTAGTTCTGTCCCTCTAGAGAACTCGAATATAGGTGGTTTTCCTGCAGAAGTGGATCAACCTTCAGTAAATAAATGGCAAATTAGGAAATTCTCAACACACTTTGCCTCAACCATACTGATGGTTACATCAGTAACCATGTAATACATGAATTACTACGTTACTATTACGTTAAATGTATATGGAAACTCACTTCCAAAAATCTCTAAGTACTCTTACATTTAGTGTCCCATATATCTACAGATAATATTCTTACTATATGCATGTGAAACCTTGGGTACAACCACTTGGGCAGTGATTAATCAGAATTAACCTGGGTCTAGCTGGGGAATTGGAGCTCGGAACCCTCTGCTGTGCAATGTTAGATGTTGAAAGGTCTGGCAGATCAAAGGGTGGGCTGAGAGTACTGAGGTACCCAGTGTGAAAGTGTTTCCATATTTTAACAAAAATGCAGCTACCGTGCTGAATATCAGGCCCATGTGCATCATCAGAAGGATACTAGGAAATAGACAAAAGTGAGTACTATTTTCTTATTTTAGAAAATCAAAAGGAAAGCAAAATCTGGGACATAATGGCCTTTTGACCTTTAATGAAAATCATTGTCACTGACTCCTCAGAATAGATACCGACCTGGTATTGTTTCCATTGAGGTAGGAAGAAAGGGTGTGAGTTAGTAGCCTGAAGTCCCTTAGCTGCAGGTAAAGTATTTTGTAACACAAACACTCACCAGAATAAATTGATCAAGGCAAGGAATATAGCGCATGACTCCATGAATGGAATCCACCATTCTCTAAGGGACAAATTTAAGCTTGTTAATTGTGCTAAGCCTTTATGTAGCACTCCCCCACCCTATTACCTACGCTTTCAGTAACCACGCGTTACAATGCCAGTATCATATGTAAGCAGCCAAGAATATAAATCATGATTTGAAAAATTGGAGGGGCCAGGCTGGGACATGTGGCTAACAGCTTGTTTTTTGCTAAGTTGCAAAATAGCCGGGCTGCACTCAGAGTTGCAAGGTTCATCTGACTTCAGAGCCTGCCATTAACTCATTCGGCCTCAGCTCTAGTGGTAAAGCCCGAGAAGATTGCTCCCGAATGCCTCAGCCCTTTGAAGCAGCAGGCCAAGTCTTGCTTGTGTCATTTGGTTTCATATCTTACCAAAGGGTTGCTACTATGGTGAGTTGAAATTTATGGTGATCGCATGTTTCCTCCGTCCTCTGCAGATTTACACAGGAATCCTTAGACAGAGGTAAAGGATAGCTAGTAAAATAAGAACCTGTCTAGATGTTAGTAAGTCCACATTGCTTTCAGTCAATCAGGGATGGGGTAGTCATATTCTAAACCATCACACAGAACGCTTATGGGAATTAGTATATTTTTATATCTTATGTCACCATCTTGCTGTCTCGTTTGCTTTTGGAATGTTGGATAGAATGTTTTCTTCATCTCTGTGGGAAATGGAAAACAAAACAAAGGGAAGTCCTCCCCGACCCCAGGAGAAAAGATTAAGGGACATACTAGGATACTTTGAGCAAGTAGTAGGAAAAGTTGCTTCCTGTGAAGAGTGTGTAATTCATGTTTTGATGCTGCCCTTGAGGCAGGCATGTGTCTGGGAGTCCCAATGTGGGTGGGTTCAATGAGTGACCCAGTGGCAGAAAGAAATAAATCATCAGAATGTCCAGAGGTCTAGGACTGGGGCTGAATTTAAAAAGACATTAGAGAGAGTCGATTCATGGACAGTTGAGATCATCATGGGAACTTTGAAAGAAAATAAACAATCCACACCTTCCAATTTTCCAAAATACTTAATACTTCTTAGGATAGAGTAAACTGTTAAAAATATTAGTAAATATTCGCTGAGCACATTCATGTTTGGTGTGTTCTTCCCAGCACTAGAAGTATCCCAAAAAGCATAAAAGAAATTGCTACATATTTATGACGAGAGTATGCATATAGAGTTGGCCGAAGCAGGTCACAACTGCATCACTTACCAGTTTAGTGATGCTGGGAAAGCCGGTTAACATGTCTGGGACTCAGTTTCCTTGTTTACAAGAAAACACATAGATAGTCCCGGCCTCATGGGATAATTGTGACTTTAGTGTACTTCACATATATGACATTTTTAGAACAGCATAAAGTAAACCCTCAATAAAGTTTAACCATTTCCTAAAGACTCTAAAAAGACATTTACTGAGACTCTACCTTTAGTGTCATGGCCATAAGGCTTAAATCTTAGATTCACATTGACCATGAAGTAGCTGTGTGGCTTCAGACAAGTCACTTAGGTACTGTGCTTTTCTGAGGCACAGAGCACATGTCAGGAAAATTAGAATCTTAATACTCACCCAGTGGGGTGAGAGGGGTTACTCTGCAGGCCTCCTTACCACTCTCTCTGGTGAAAGCCCTTCGCAGGCTACGAAGTTCTGGACAAGTGTGAAACCTCAGTAGTTCTTTGTTTTTTGTTTTGTTTTGTTTTGTTTTGTTTTGTTTTGTTTTGTTCTGAGATGGAGTTTTGCTCTTGTCGCCCAGGCTGGAGTGCAATGGTGCCATCTCGGCTCACTGCAACCCCCACTTCCAGGATTCAAGCCATTCTGCCTCAGCTTCCTGAGTAGCTGAGATTACGGGCACCCACCACCACACCCAGCTAATTTTTGTATTTTTAGTAGAGACGTGATTTCACCATGTTGGCCAGACTGTTCTTGAACTCCTGACTTCAGGTGATCCTCCTGCCTTGGCCTCCCAAATTGCTGGGATTATAAGCATGAGCCACAGCACCCAGCCAGTAGTTTTTATTTAATAAAGTATGTATTATTAAGAATAAGTTACATCCCAGCACTTTGGGAGGCCGAGACAGGCGGATCACGAGGTCAGGAGATCGAGACCATCCTGGCTAACACGGTGAAACCCCGTCTCTACTAAAAAATACAAAAAAACTAGCCGGGCGAGGTGGTGGGCGCCTGTAGTCCCAGCTACTCGGGAGGCTGAGGCAGGTGAATAGTGTGAACCCAGGAGGCGGAGCTTGCAGTGAGCTGAGATCGGGCCACTGCACTCCAGCCTGGACGACAGAGCGAGACTCCGTCTCAAAAAAAAAAAAAAAAAAAAAAAAAAAAAAAAAAAAAAAAAAAATAAGTTACTGTCATCCAGTTGCAGAAATAAGGTATTTAGAGGAAAAAAATGACTGTCTTCATAAAAGTATGAGAAGAGAATGAATGGGAAATGAAAGAGTGCTAAAGATACATTAGGTGTGGAAGGGACTCCAGCATGATCTGAGGACTGGGCTGGGCTGGCTGGGTGCAGTGGGCTTAGCATTGCGCTCTGAAGGAAGGAAGGACATTAGATCAGCAGAAAGGGTACCAGAGACCAGTTTCATGAGCATGAAGATAATGATGATAGTGACAAGACTGCAAGCCCTTTGCATTTATGAAGCCCTTCACAGATACTGACTGTGCTGTATGCCCTACTGAACATGCCCTCCTCTAATTCTCATAAAAATACTATCAGATTCCCATTTTACAGATGTGGAGACTGAAGCTTAGAAAGTTTAAGTCACTTGCTCGAGGACAGTGGGGCTTATGGGATTTGGAGGCTGTTCTGCCTGATGTCTAGGATTCCAACCATGAGGGCTCCACAGTCTTTCCATGAGCAAAGGTGTCAGAGAGAGGACCTGGCCATGGGGATGCTAGTGCCAAGTGCTTCCTTACTTCCAGTTCTTCTCTTTTTTTGTTTCTAGGGCTTGAAACATTCTCTCCCTTCACCTCTTGGACTCTCTCTTCCTCCTTTAATTTGCTTTTTCTGGGAAGGCTTCTTTTGATTTTCTTTTCCACATCTCTAAGCTATGTGTTCCTATGTACTTTCTTCAACACAGCCCTTGCACACCGTTTCATACATTGCTTCTGTGTCGATAACTTTCAGCAGGATTCTGAGCTCCAGGAGAGCAGAGACAGAGTCTGCCTTACTCATTATGACATTCAAGAAGAAAGGAGGATGGAGGAAAAGGCAGAGAGAAGAAAGAAAGGAAAAGAAAAAGGAGGGTTTATGCCATCAAAGATAAACCTGATAATAACTTTGGAGGTTCAGATTGTGGAATAATTTTTAGAAGCTTCTTTAGGAAAGAATTCCTGTATCTCTCCCCTTCCCTATACACACCAATGGGAAATTTTTAAATTCCTTCCCTTGAACCTGACACTCTGAGGAGCCAATCAGAAGTCTGGTTCCCGAGTAGGCAGACTAATCCTGTCAGCACTGGAGCTGCTGTTTTCTGCATGCATCTGCTTTACCTACCCAGCTGACATGTGGGCCCCATTGCTCACAGCCATTGCAGCCAATTTGGTCGATAATCTGCAAATTAAAATTTCAATAAGTAGTTCCCAGAATCATTTTCAAAAGCTGGGACATAGAAATTAACATGTTAATAATCGGCACACAGTGGGCTGGGTTTTCTGCGGTGGATTATCATTGCTTTAATTTGGTATTACAAAAAGGCTACGGGATGCATTCCTTTAATTTTGCTGCACAGAGTGTAGGCTTTTAGGGGTGTTCTGTAAGTATCGATGTGGGTAATGATATTGCATATGGCTTTTGTGGCAGCTTAGGCAGGAAATAAATAGGGTGCTATAGGATTCATTAGAATTTCCTTTAATAATAAGGCATTGCATCTTAGTACTTTTACTCTGTAGCACATCCTCAAATGAGTTTTGCCTATGCTCTCAACAAGACTGAGAGGTAGGCAGGGACAGACATTTCTTCCTGTACTCACACATGAAGAAATGCTTCGGGAGATGCATGGCCTCACACCAACAGCTAGTGGGCAGTATGGCATGATGAAAAGCTGGCTCTCTCCATTCCTAGACAGGAGCCCTCTCCTCTGAACGTTGAACTTGCAGTGCTAACAAATTCATACACAGGTTGCTCTAATGATTCAGGCATAATAACTTCAAGCCACAATGCCTGGTCTAAAAACTACTCTGGCAGCAACAAAGCTTTGATAGACAGATTTGGGTTCGAATCTCTGCTCCAGCACAGATTAGTCGAGAGAGTTCATATTCATTCCTTAAGCTCTCTGAGCTTCTGATACCCCTTTTAAATGATGGCGAGACTAAAAACTACTCCAGTGGGTCACTGTTAGGATAAAATAGAGGAGATGGGTGAGAAACTAATCAGTGGATACTTACTGTGATTCCTATAATTTGAAATTGAAGATGTGTGGGACAAGATATTTGAAAGCAAACATGTATTGCATAATCTCTACTGCCCTGTCCATGTGGTAGCTGCCAGCTCTATGTGGTTATTTACATTTAAGTTGATTCAACTTATAATAAAATTAAAAATCTAGTTTCTCGGTCTCACTACCCACATGTCAAATGTTCTACAGCCACACAGGGGTGGCTGGTGGCTACCATACTGGGCAGCACTGACACAGAACATTCCCTTGATTGCAGAAAGCTCTATTGGATGTTGCTGCCTTTGGAGAAATGACCTCTCCAAGGAAACAGGCAGGGGAGATGTCATGCAAAGTATAGACTCTGTGTTGCTGCAAGAGGAGGCCAGAATGAAGATGCGGACCAGTGTGTGCCCACTTTCCTTTGTTTAACAATATTGTTTACATTGGGGCTATGCAAATGGTGTGTGAGCAATACAGTGCAGTGCGTTTAATAGGCCCACTCCAGAACATCCTGCTGATAATTGTGTAGAGCTCTGCAAATGGTGGGTAATTTCCTCTCAGGTGCCTGTTCTACACGCTTGTTTGGCATGCTTTATTGTCGGGTGGATTTACACTCTGCATTTGCCATAAAAACTGTTTCCAAAAGAAACAAGAAGCGTGGCAAGATAAAAAGCGATATAAAAGGGTATTTTGTGATTTATTTATGTCAAATTTATGGAAGATGACAGGAGGCATTACAGTTCCAAAATTAGTTGTCACAGTCAGGCTGTAAATCCTGTAGGACAGGAGTTAAAGGAGTGGGTTGGGAATCAGGACCCCTGGGTCTCAGAAGGGCCCATAGCAAGACCAAAAGAAGGCAGAGGATTTCTAGAACCCTCCACACAGGAGCTTCGCCAGCCCTCCAGCTGAGGAGCTGCTGCTTAGTAGCTAACAAATATTGAGTGTTTGCTATGTTTTAAGCACTTTCTCTGTATAATATCATTTGCTTTTCACTAGCTCTTGCTATTTTAATCATTTTACAGATATGGAAACTCGGTACTGTACCTCTGTACTGAGAGGCACAGTGAATAAGGGTGAAGCTGGAGTAACTGGTAGAGGCTGACTTGAATGTACTCATTACGCTTTCACTAAAGACTTCAATTCATTCGTGGTCTGCAAGCTTTTATTAAGCACCCCCACTGGGGGCCAGACATAGTGCCAAGCACTAGTGGTATAGAATGACAAGAGGTGAACTCTGCCATCAATAAATTTTCAGTCCAGCAATAAATTGAACTGATATACAAACAACTGTGATATTAATCAGTCTAAGAAAAGTGATGTATAGATATGGATGGATTCTCTAGGACCATAAGGAATCTCCTCTTTAATCCCAACCGGAGTATACAGAAAAACTTCATGGAGGAGATAGTCTTTGAGACGTAGAAGGAGATGGGTTCCTAGTGGTCAGATATGGGGGATGGTCCATCTCTGTTTCCACTGATGGGGGAATAGAGGAAGGATGGTCCCAATGACTTCTCCTTAGCTAATGATGCGAGCCTTTATTTTCCTAAGAAATGAGTGGATGGCCCCAGTCTATCTATGCCGTCTTTGAAATTCTTTGTATTTAGTTTGTAAGTGGTATCCTAAAGAGGCAAGTGGAGGGAGACAAGGTTTTTTCCTCAGTTAGAAAAACACAGTTTAAATCAGAGCAAGACTATTGAAACTCTCCTCTCTGTTGGCTTCCACTAAGCACTCTCTGTTTCTCCAGCCACTCTTCGTTGCATTTCTTTAAGAATTCTTCTTTGTTCAACCCTCCAGAGTTGGTGCCCCTCCACTCCATTCTGCTCTCAAAAGAATTCTCTTCAGTCTTCTCTTTTCTCATTGCATGCACATTCCTGTATGATCTCATCCCCTCATATGACGCCCATGTGTTTTCTGATCACCCCTAAATCTATAACACCAGGCTTAACTTCTCTTTTGAGCCCCAGATCCATATACCACCTGCATATTAGCCATTTTTACCTGAATATTCTATAGACACATCAGACTTGGTCAACAGGTCCTAAGCATGCTTCTCTTTCTGTATTCTGCACAGCAGTGAGAGATACCATGGACTATCAGGAAAAACCCTAGGAACCAGTCTAGGTCATCCCTTTTCTTATCATCCTTACATCATACTGGTCACCATGCCCTTAACATATTTTAAATCAATATTCATTTCTAGTCTATGATCTTAATAATTAATACTAGTTGCTATGATGAAAGGAGCACAGATTCTGAAGACAAAGTGTTGGGTTTGAATTCTGGTTCTAAAACTTATGTTACTGATTCTCTCTGTACCTTAATTTTCTCATCTGTAAAAATGGAGGCAAAATATAGTTATCTACCTCTTCGAGTTCTTGCAAAGATTTAACAGTTCCCAGCTTAGGCAGGCACCATTGAAGCATTTACAATCATAATTGAACTTGTATTGTAAGGAATCTTGTTCTGTTTGCTTTACATTCATCTCATAGAATCTCCACAACACTATGGAAGGTTTTTCCCTTAGCCAAAATGGCGGTGTGGCTTCACCCTGTAAAGATCTCCTAACTAGCCTCCGGGTATTACCTCCATCCGCTATGTTCTCCACACTGCTGCCTGACCACATTATCACGAAGACTCATTTTGAAGAAGATTAACAGAACCCTCAATATTTCCTCCCTGGCCGGTCCTTCCTCACTCTTTGCCCCACTATGACACCCTCATTTCCCATTCCTTTGGCCAGCTTTCCAGGAGCACCCAGGACCTACTGCAGGACAACCAGGAAAGGGGGTTCATGAAAGCAATTATGTAGTTAGCAGGAACCTAATTTATGGCCACACATTTATGGAGAGGTAAGCTGACCAGAGGGTGCAGGGAAGCATACTGACTTCTCTCTAGGGTTTAAGGTAAAACTGTGCCTCCATGTAGATCTTCAGTCCTTCCAGAGTTTCTCCACCTCTTCAAAGACAAGATACCTCTTGTTTCAAACAGACTATGAGTCTTAACTAATAATTACAAAGGGCTTACAGGTTCTAGAAGACAAAGGCATTAAATACCCATATAACAGAAATTATACATAGATTAAAAAAAGAGACGTGTAAATTAGATCAACCAAAAGTCATTCACTCCGCTGAGCACTCTGAAAGTTCATCCAGGATTGTCTCTTGCCAGGAGTGAATGGTTTTGAAAGTAAAGATTTTCAATGGTATTTTGCTCACAAAATGATCTTGCAGTGGGTAAAGAATGATATTGTTCATGGTA
The DNA here is from genome assembly GCF_001698545.2 of Rhinopithecus bieti. Classification (NCBI taxonomy): domain Eukaryota; kingdom Metazoa; phylum Chordata; class Mammalia; order Primates; family Cercopithecidae; genus Rhinopithecus; species Rhinopithecus bieti. The sequence goes on from NW_016804139.1 coordinate 1,854,260, forward strand.
ATAGCAATAAGAGAGGCCAGTGAGGGAGAATAATTTGCAAAATGAATATCCCTGGCTATTTTCCTTTGACGAACAATCATGAAAGATCTTCTAGGTTTAATGCTAGGTCCTCGTTTCTTCAGCCTGTGTTTTAGAAACTGATTGATTGTGGTTTTTTCACGGGGTCTCTACCACATCAGGATCACAAAATGTCACTTTGCAGTTAGATGGCCCCCATTGGAAAGGCACCGAGAAATGGCAATTGCAATTCAATTTTCAAATATACCTTACATCTTATTCCTGGTGAGAAACACTTTCCCCTCCTCATGGGCATGCTAAGTGTTGTGCTGAGAAAAAAGGTGGCAAGTGTTCTCTTGAATGAAAGGAAATTTGCAGCTCAAGTCCCTAGAGCTTAAGAGGCCTCCCTTCTTTTAGTGGTGCTTCTTGCTGTGCAGCTTTCCTGTGGACTCAGGTAAGAGTAGGAGACAATTGAAATGGAAGAGGTAAAAGGCACAGACTAATGGCAATTGCATTTATCACCTTCTCCACTTGGGTTTCAGTCAAGGTTATAATCTGTATGTGCAGACTCCCACCTGGCCCTGTGTTCTCAATAGACTAAATTCATGCAGTAAACCATTGGCAAACAGGAGTCTTGTATTGACTTTGGGATTGCTCAGTCGTAGAAAAATATCTTCCCAGCTGGGAAAAGCCAGCCTGAGGTTCCAACACCCAGTTTGGATTTGGAATTAGGAAGTATTGACTGCTTCTGACTGTCTTGGGCAGCCTTGGACTCAGAGATGGTAGACTCAAGTGATACCTTCTTAGTGGAGCAGAGGAAAGGCAAGTGGTGAGGTGCTCTTGCTAGAAAATTGTTTGGCTATGAGCTCTCTGTGGCTCTCTGAATCTTAGCTTTCTCATTTGTAGAAAGAGGGTATTGGGCCAGATGACCCCGCAGTCCAAATGTGATCCACTTAGGTAACTATCCTAAGTTGGTCCCTTTCTGGGTTGCTTTACTTTATTTCCTCTGCAATATACAATAGAATTTGACAATTGTTGTGGAGTTGATATTGAGACTTTTCTATTCCACAACAGTTTATCTAGAAAAAAAAGTGTCCTCCTGCTATTTCTACTTTCTCTTCTTGTTATTAAAAAACATAAAAATATGAGAAGAGGGGTTATGGAAGATGGGCCTATTTGGCTTTCTCAGCAGATTTGCTGTTTGATGTTTTTTCCCCTAACCCTTTCGTACTGGCCAGAGAGTTGATGTAGTTGGAAATGGCACCTAACAGTGCAAATGCCCATTATCTTTATTGGTCATGATCTGCAAACCCATTTCTCTGTCCAGGGCCTTCAAAACAGCTTATTAGTTAAAGTATTCACTTCGACACCTTTAGGGCTGGTGTCACCTTGTGGGCTGCTGTCACCTTATGGGTAAAAGGATGATTTTAGAATTATCTGTGATGAGCATCTCATCACTGCCTAACATGCACAGGGGGGCTTGTGGGAGGCAGAGAACATGGCCATTTAATATCTGTCCCAATTACCACAGGGAAGAGGACCAGTTCTGACACCACGTGGTTACAATGCAGTAACAGGTGACATGGCAGTGTGGGAGATAGTGAGTCCTTGTCAGTCAGCCTGGTTGTTGTGGGTTGCTCTGGGAAATCGATTCATGTTGAAATTACTCACACATGTTGTAACTGTTAATAGAAAGGATAAGGTGTGGAGATGAGCGGGAGTGATGTCTGGTCTCCCCAATAGGTTATGAAGATATATTTTAAACATGCTGAGAACTTCCCACTACACTATGGTTTCTGTAGAAGTGTAAGGATAAATCATGTCATTTGTTTTAGCTGCATCCCCGAAATCCTCAAGAAGTAAAACCGCTATTCCCTGGGCCTCCAGTTAGGAGATTTTGACCTTCTTCTTCCAAGTGCAGTGAAATTTTGGTCAGAGGGAAATTAAACCTAAATCACTGCTCTGTCGCCAGAAGTTCTGTTATGGTGGCAGACCTTTCATGGAAAGATAGTATTGTTAGGAGGTGAAAACAGTAAGATGGTGTTACTTCCCTCTTTCCTGACATTATTATTGCTACCTAGAAGTGTGCTACTTTTTTAAAAGCACTTTCTAGAAAAATTACACACACACACACACACACACACACATTCTCCTAGCCATCTTTTTTACTTTTACCAACATGTAGATTTAGTTAAGTTAAAACATAGAAACATAATTAATGCAATTATTTATAGATTATTTCCTTGATAATGCTGAGAACGCTCACTGATCAGAGGGATTAGTCTAGCTACCATGTACATATAAGCCCAACTATTCCATCAGGTTCCCAGAGAAATTGGAAAGACTTACGTTAGTAATGCTTACTTATTTTGTGAATTTGGGTGGATTAAGGGGAGCCTGAGGCCTCAGGTAATGTAACAATGTGATGGCTTTGCCTTAGGTAGAAGTAAGAGAGCTAATTGAACTTGCTTGTTAAACTCACCCATCTGCAGGACACATCACACGGTTCCAGATGATGGGGCTCTCTGCCAGAAATAATGATAATTTCGCTCATTTTCCTTGTAGTCATTTTCACAGGATAAGTGTGTTATGCACAGCGAAACTCTATGAAGGATTTACCTGCCCAAGGCTTGCCCAAGTAGGTTCATGGGTTTTGGCCGTTCCTACCTCTCAAAATAGGAGCCAAAGATGAGCAGCTCATTGTTTTGGCCCAACTAGTTGTCATTTACCTACTTTTGTATGTTCTAGAGAAGGGTTTCTTGATCATACCTCAGCATGATTGACATTTTAGGCCAGGTAGTTTTTTTGTTGTGGGAGGCTGTTCTGTGTGATGTAGAATGTTCAGCAACATCCCTGGCCTCCACCTACTCAATGCCAGTCATCTCTCCCCTCTTGCATCCCAGCAGTTGTCACGACAACAATAAAAAAGTCCCCTGATATTGCCAGGTGTCCCTTGAGCGACAAAACTGTTACTGATCTAGAGACATTCCTGACACAAAAGAATAAACATTTAGACCTTCATATCTAAAGTAGAGGCTGAATCTATCTGGCCACCTTATCAGGGGATTTCAAATCAGTTTTTAAAGGTTAACCTAGATTGTTGCCTGATTCAACTCAGCAGGAAAAATCATACCATGTTGAGTGTGAAGTAACTATAATTTATTAGCTCATTAGTCTGGCCTTGAAATTGCCATTTTGAGCACTTGCCCAGGCTGACCAAGTTTATAGGCTGAGTTGCTTTTTTACAGACTCAAGGTTTCCCCTCTGCTTTTGGACACTCATTGCATGAGCCTGCTGAGCTTATCATGACCTGGTGCACTTACTGATAAGCAGCCTTGACTTGTGCATCCAACTATTCGAAATCTTCTGCCACCATTACCTTCCTGGCTGATATGAAAGTTCTGCTCTATAAATGAGAAGGACAAAGAAGCACCGATCAGGACAGCTAAGAAGGAAGAAGACAGACCTGTCATAAATACCTTTCTCCTTCCATCTTCATAGGAGACCCCAAGAGCTCATAGCTTCTTGAGGGTTGAGAAGGGCAGCAAGACTCATTATGTTCACGTTGGCATCTTTTCAAGTGGCCAAGAGGAAGGTAGGCAAGTGATTTTCCCCAAAGCCACATCATGCTCGTATGCCCCTACTGAAGAAACAGAGTGGAGTTTTTACTTCTAATTACTCTTACTCTGTTTTCTACATCTTATTATCACCTTCTGTAGAGTTAGCAATCATACTGGCCAATTGAGAAGGTTTCTTCATTCAGGAGTATGTCATACACATTCTAACACCATAATAAGTACTGAAATATGCAAGAGGGGCACATTTCATTTTACCTTGGATTTGATGCCTGCACATAATTTGGAGACTGGGCAGCCAGTTCATGTATCCTGATGGATTTTTATCTGACCAGGTGTTCACTTTGTTCCCTGCTTAATTCTCTGTCAGCTAAGAGCTCCTCCTCATGTTGACTCCATTGAGGAACACCATATGGTGGGCAATGCCACCCCTTCAATCAATATAGTCACATTTGCATTCATTCTCTGATGAGATGGTAAAGGGGAGACTCCTCTCCTATTGAGAGAACATGTTTATGCTTGGAACAGAACTGAACATAGAATTCAGTTTTTCCATGTGATGAAGATTTCTTTCTCGCTCTTTTTTTTTTTTTGGTTTGGTAAATAAATCAAGAGTACTAGCTAAAGTCATTTATTTGCATACTCAAATTCTAGGATATGCTCCAAATTCTGCTTTATCTGTCAATATGAATAAGCCCTTTAAGGATAAATAATACAAATAAACATATTTTTAAAGAACTAAGGCAAATAGTATTCTATTCGAATATATTGCTGCTAACATTTTCTAGCCTTTCTTAGTAGGAAGGGCATATCAATCTATTTTTATTCCATGTCTGAGTCTGTATTAAAGGCAGTTCTGTTACTTGAATAAGCTTAACACTTTCTAGAGATAATTTTACTATAAATATTATGATTATAAATATTTTACATTAGGTATTTGAGGGTTTTAAAAAGAAAGCACAATGAGTTATGCTCATAAACGTGGGTATGTATTGATATCCATGTAAGATCACCTTTTGAAAAACTGCCTTGTATTTGAGAAAAATTGATACCATTAAGGCAAAATGAATTGCTGGAGTAGATTACACTTAATACAGATACATTTACTTAAAATAAAGCAGAGTTTTAGAAAACATACGGAAATGTTTGAGTTATAAACTTGGAAATTGTTTAGGACCCCAGGCTCAAATCTATTTTTGTTATGAATTTGTGGTACATCTGAAGTCTATTTATTGGCTATTTATAACCTCAATATACTGACTTACAAGTTTGTCTTCCTGGAGTTTTCTGACCATTTAATAAGGATTTCAAATTGTTTCATCTAGAGGTATGCTTACATTTATATTACACCTGTTATTCTACAAACAGTACAAATGACCAGTAATTAAAATAAAAAGTCAGTAAAATGATGATTATTGTTAAAATCACCCAGTGTTTGGAATTGACTCAAACTTGAACTGAACAGAGTTATTTGTGCTTATAACATACAGACAAGCAAGTAAAAGTTTCACTCCTCCAAAAAAATACTGTTTCTTAAACTATGGGAAGCTTTTGTTTCATATCTCTCCAGTTTTCCTATTTGCAGTATCAGTATTTAAATGCACACACAGGGATGACTTGCTAGCGACTAACTAGATCAGTTGCAAAACTACAATTTTCAGGCCCCATATGGACTCTATAATCAACCTAAACTCAGGTCGCCCCTATCTTTTTGTCAACATTCCAGGTTTTCCCTATGTTTTTTAAAGACCAGAGGGAGCTGTTTCTTAATTAAGAGTTGATTAATAAAATTATAAATATCACCTATAAATAACTATGCTTGTTATGTGTATGTGGATAGCTGTATAAAAAACTACTCCTTTAGTGGGTTTTTCTCCCTCTATGGCATTTATCACTATCGCCTTGTTCTCTCTCTCCCATCAGACGGTAGGTGGCATTAGAAGAGGGACTTTGTTTTCTTTACAGTTGTATGCTTCGGACCTAGAATGGTGCCTGGCGTGCTGTAGGCACTCAATAAATATTGGAGTGAGTGAATAGATACATGATGGCTCTTGATGAAAACTATTTAAAACATATCTGTTTCAATCTCTTCTTTATACAGATGTAGAAATTGGGCTAAGGATGGTTTGCTAAATCGATTGCCGATCCATTCATTTATTATTCATTCCTCTTGTTCATCTATCATATAATTCTTGAATACCTTCTACCTACCAAGGGTAGTGTTAGCTAATGTCAGTACCAGAAAAAAATAAAACAGAAACCCTGCCTTAAGGGAGGTCAACATTCCTAGGGGAAACAGATACAGAAAACAGAATGACTCCGTGGGTATTTTCATGTGTTGGGGAGCGAGGGAGACAAGGGACACTCAGAGGAAGTGACATGTGAGCTGACTGCTGAGAGAGAAGGAGGAGGCATCTGATGATAATGAGGGTTGTAGGCAGAGGATGGGCACTGCACAGGCTGGGTGGCCGGAAATGACATGGGCCGGTCTCTGAAGCACTTCGCTGTGATGAGCGTGTGAAACAACTTGGGAAAGGAGTACACTGTAGTGGTTAGAATGTGGGCTTTGCTATCAGAGTGCCTGAGTTGAAATCCTGGCCCCATCAGTTATGAGCACTGTAACTTGCTGCAACTTAAGCTATTAGTTTCGTTATCTGTAAAATGGAAATAAGGGCACCTACTTCATGCAGTAATCTGAAGCAAAGATGAAATGAAATACAATTGTGCCTTCTACCTAGTAAGTTAACAAAACTTTGTGACTATGGTTACAATGATTATAAGGAGATGGTGCAAGACAAGATTGGCAAGCTTGGTTTGGTGAGACCTTGAAGAGCTTAGCATTTGAATTTTATTCTGTGTGCATTGGACCACTACCTAGATGGGTATAAATCATGGAGGGAAATATTTGCATTATATTTTAGAGAGAAAGAACTCTTAGGTCATCAAATAGAGGAAAGATTTCAAAGGGGGAGGAACTGAAAAAAAGAGGACTAGTGAGTGACCTGATTGTTCGGAGGATATGGTTTGGCAATGATCTTGGGGGTGGAGAGAGACAGAGCTTCTGGAGAGATATTTTAGTGGTAGAAAAATAAGAATGGGAGGAGGGGGCTCTAAGGCTCCCAGCTCGGACAACTCTGTGGTTAAATGAAGTCATTAACTCAAACCCTGGATATAGGAAAATCTGCATCTTCTGAGATTGCTTAGGATATCATTAGAGTGCAGGTCTCCAGACCAGCAGCATCAATGTTACCTGGGAGCTTGTTAGAAATCTAGAATTTCCAAACCCCACCTCAGACCTATTGAATAAAATCTGCATTTTAATAAGATCCACAGGTGATGGGCATGTACATTAAAGTGAGAGGAGCAGGAGTCTGGAGCAGGTATTGACAAACTCCAGCCCTCACACCAAATCTAGCCCACTAGCTGTTTTTGTGTAGTCTGTAAGCTAGTAATGGTTTTACATTTTTAAATAGTTGAAGAAAAATCAAAGGAAGAATAATATTTTGTGTTACATAACAATTATATGAAATTCAGATTCGGTGTCTATAAATAGTTTTATTGGATAGCCACGCCTGTTCACTGACACACTGCCTATGGCTGCTTTTGATTTACATGGTGGAGTTGAGAACATATGAACCTCAAAGCTGAAAAGATTTGCAATCTGGCTCTTTACAGAAAATTTCCTCCCTTTAGGTCTAGAGAGAGCATTTGCGAGTCGGGAAGACTTTAGATCTTGCTCTAACATGGCTATTTATCAATATGTAATTAGTTACTTAAATTTTCTGTGCCTTGACTTTTCATACTCGTGAAATGAAGATACAAATTCAACTTCATGAGATCAGAATAAAATAGGAATAATGCATCTATTGTGCTTATCCCAAAGCCTAGCACATAATAAGTGCTCAATATAAATCATCTGTTATTCTTATTCCTCAATAAAAATGTTAATAAATGACTGTGTTATAGCCCAAGTTTTTTTGTTTTTTGTTTTTTTGCTTTAATCCTGTGTTTTTTTCACTGATGCAGGTTTCTTGTTATGCACATCCAACACTGTTGCTTTCCTGAACATTCACTATAAGTTACCTTGATTCCTGCCCTTGCCTACTAACTGATTTTAGAGGAATCGTAGTAATAAAGAAAATTGCTCCTTTACATCAGTAGTTAGGCCTGTCATGAATAATGATATTAATAACTAATAACCTACAATGTGGTGTAGATACTAGGGAGTAATTTATTTTGATATTTTTATGCCATCATAATGAATTTGTTATTCATTATAACTCTACTTTCAAGGCATAAATCAATGTTGTTTTATATTCTGGGCAGATGCTGTGTGTATTTCCAGAGGTTTTCTAGGGTAAGGAATTAACATTTATTTATAGAAACACAAGCATTAGATGTTGTGAACACATTTTAAAAGCAGCAATAAAGAAATCACTGCCATGGATATTTTTCCATTTTGAGAGAATGCTGCAAATAGCCATGTTGCTATTTAATACCTGGACCTTGATTTGAACTTAAATTGAATGTAGATAAACATTTTGGTTATCTCTTCAATTGACGTGTAACTTTCCTTTAAAAGAAAGATACAGTTTGAAGAAAAATGGAATGTTATTGCTTTTACCTCTGCTTTTTCTTATTAGCTACACTCTGATATCTCTTCTACAAATACTGATACCCAAAGATGCTTAGTGGAAAGAGCAAGACAGCAGTAAAACGGGGGATTTATGTGCTGCTATTTCCTGGTTGTGAATATAATATTTGGGCTGTGGTGTTAAGTACAGGTAATTTCCTTAGATCTTCAATTACTGTAAATATCTTCTTGGTACAGCCTTTAAGAGTTAGAAAAGAGAGAAATTAACTCAGATATCTAGCAAGTTATAATTATTAAAATAAAAGAACAGAATATCAGAATATCGCCCCTGAATATGAAACAATCCATTTCTTCACAACTTTGCAGAAACAAACACCCGTGTTTTTTATTTATATTCTTATTCTCCATCTTAGTTTGCCTTCTTAATTAAATACCAATCAAACATCTGTATTTCAGATTGGCATCTATAAGAATTATGCTTAAATTATGTTCTATGATTACCGAGAATATTTCAAACTTTTACTTAAACTTCTTCAAATTAAACTTTTAAATGGGAGCTTTTTCTGGAAGACTTTGAATTGTAACAGTGTGAAATAATTCTGTAGTTATTTTTTTAATATAAGAGAGTATATATTACATTTGAATTACAGATAACAAAATTGTCCAAAGAGCCTCTAAAATGACCATTGCTTAAAATAAATATATATTTGGTCACTAACATATGCCTTGGATTAACCTATTAGTAAATGTGCAATGTATGAAAACTATATCAACACAGTTAGCATTACTAAACTGCTAGAGTAGAAAAACTTAGCATGCTTATTTTCTGTACTGCATTTAGTTTGGTGAATTTGCTATGAAGATCTCATTCGCCCATACTTTTCTTTCATCCTAGAAACACTATTAAAATGTGAGAATGTAAATTTCAGCTTGGTTGAGAAAGCTAGCCAGCGTCCACAAGCAATGTAAACTCTTAGTTGTGAAATTGCTATGCACAGTTAAAAAAAATTACTGAGTATAAGGAGTTAGGTGAGTAAGTTATAAGGTGGAGGGAAGAAGCCTTATTTCAAAAGAAATTTAACTGAATATTTTCTAGTGGACAGTACGGTCTTATGAAAAATCTTCAAAACAAGGAATGCGCTGTTCTAACTTGAAGCATTTTATCATATGAGGTGCCTGGAATACTATTGTTTTCCACATGTGACAATGCAGTCTTGTATTTTCTTCTTGGCACATATCTCTTGGAGTTTCTAACTTTGAAAGGTGAAGTTGTTTGACAGCTTGAATCAATTATAAAATGGTCACTATTTCTTTGGTTCCTAAGTATTCTGTCAGTGGGCATTAGTAATGACATGGTTCTGAAAATTGAGAAGAATCAACAGATCATGCAATGCACTGTTGCAGGATTAATTTAAGTGAGCTTTGAATGTTCAGGGCAATAAGGCCCTGGCTACTTCCCTGGGGATATTACTCTATAAGGATTTCCTAATCTCTAATGCATACTCCTAATATTACAGTAAAGACAAAAAGCTGATCATTGTAATATCTGACTCAAATACCTGCAGACTGTGTACTGTATGGTTAAACCAATCCAGCATTGTTCCATAATAAAGTTGTACAATCTGTTTCTGTAACATAGTAATACTTTCTACTAGAGATTTATTCAAAAGGAATAGTATGGAGTAATACCTTCTACTAAGAGATTTATTCAAGGGGAATAGTAAGGAGTGATTCAGAAATGCTAGATAGCTACATTGCAATTACACCTACTGAAAATCTTCGTTGACCAAACATGTCTTTGAAAGGGTACTATTACATTTCTTTTACACATTTAATGAATATATATCCAACACATTTAGCTTGTGATCAGCTTGGAAAAAGCTCATGATAGAATATAGTATTTCCTTCTAGTCATGCTTAGTTTATTTATTTATTTATTTATTTATTTATTTATTTATTTATTTAATATTTTCAGAAAGAAAGGTGAGACTTAAAAGTTATACCTAAGTAAGTTATAGCAAACTTTAATGTCTTTTCAGGTAGGTAGGCAATAGGGGAAGAAAGGAAGTTGTAATGCATTATAGTAGTAATATAATGCATTCATGTAATACATTATAGTAGGTTTATGGACAAGGATTTCTTCAGGAGACAGAATCTATGCAGACTGTTTAAATGAGTAGACTTTAATGAAAGAACTATTGAGAGAGGTGTGTCCATGTAAAGAGAACAAATAGTCATGTAGAGGCACTAAAGGATTAGCAAAAACTGAAAGTCTTTAGCTGAGTGGAGACTTAGCGTGAAACTAATAAGGTTTTTAAGTTTCAGGGTTCCTCACATTGCATAAGCCCTTCAAAGGCCCTGAGAGGAACCAGCAATATGTTCTCATATTCATATTCTTTTTATAAAATTTACAAATTTAATCATACAAGTTTCGGGCCCCCCTGAAACCTGGATATATCCCTGGCCTTAACTCTCCCAGGGCCAAAGGTAAAAAAGAGGACACAGCATTTGTTACCTGAGCCTATGAGAACTGAAGTTATGGTAGGGTAACTGTCCAGTAGGGGGCAAAGTTGTAGAACAACAGAGATGCCTCTAGAAAGGCAGGCCAGGAGCAGGGAGGAAGTGAGAAAGAGATGCCTTGAGCCCTTTCCCACCCCACTTCCTGGTTTTCCGGCGGCGCTTCCCATTGGCTGAAGCCACAGGAAGCCAACAGGTAAAAGCACCTAGGGGAGGTTGTATATGGGCCTCCAAGGTGCAGAGCAGAGAAGGAGAATGGAATGGGGAGGGAGTGGGGAGAAAAGAATAAAGGGTAAACTATCAATATGACCTGTTTTCTCTTTCAGATGATTTAAATGTGTTGTTTTGTGTTTTGCATTCTCTTTTAGAGACTCCTATGAGGCTACGAACCCAAGAGTTTCTTCTAGTGGTAGATTCTGAGAAGAATAAAATGCAATATGGCATTTAAAGTTGTACTCCAGACTTTGATTTGTACAATAGCCTCAATCAGAACAAGGAACAGAACACATAGAGTAGCCGTGGGCCGGGGTGTCCCACGCACTAAATATGATGGGGAAGTGGGAGGGAATGAACACAAGTTATAAACAGAATCATTCAATCTACAGACATTTTCCAGATGAACAACTACCTTTCATCATGAGCTTTCATTAATAACTATTCAAATATTTACACATATCACTGATGAATGGATATGACCATTAGACTCCTGAAACATCTTGGAAGTGAAAGTGAAAGCTTTTATGGTAGGGCAGGGGGAAGAGAACTTATTTTTCATGAATGGGTTCTAGATTGAGAGACCTCAAATTACTAAAGTCAATAAATTGAAGAGTGTAGTGGAGGGATGGTTAAGCGCTCAATGTTTCCTCTAACTCAGATGTAGGTTTTTGTGAGTTTTAGCCAAAGGCTCTCCTGAGACTCTCATCCCTGACATTCATGTATCCTGCTGTTCCTTGTTTGGGTAATGGACGTTTTCTTTGAAATATGTTATATATTTGGGTTTTACAAACTGGAACACATTTTTCTTGTATGTTTTGATCTTTAATAAAAACCATGGGATGAATTGCTGGGAAAGTAAAGAATCCTTTGGTAATGCATGGCATTATGTCTCCTATTCATGGGTGAGTTGTTCTCATACTCCCTAGCCTCATGTTCCAGACTTTGCTCTTTTATGTTTATTTTCTAGTAAAAATGACCAACGTGTAGCTCCCTGTGTAAACACTTATAGGGTTTTGTTTGTGCTGTTCCCTCTGCCTGGCATACCGTTCCCACTTCTCATCTTGCATGTAACTCTTACTCATTTGGCTTGGCCCCAACATTCTCTATAGGAAACCATCCCCCAATTCCCTGTGTACCTCTGTATTATCATTTATATATCAAAATGTGTGTGTTTGACTTAACCTACTGGCCTGTGGGTCTTTCAAAGTCAGAGAGAGGGTCTCATTCTTATTAGTATCCAGAGTGTGCAGGCTCTGACATGTAGCAAATCATCAATAAGTATTTGTTGAATTGAACAATTGTATAATTGCAAAAATTGCATTTCCCCCAAAGCAGAGAGGACTGCGTAATCCTCAAGGTAGCCTTGGTGTCCTAGTTAAAACTTAGTCCAATGTGTAAAATTTAATTATCTCTCTCTGATTAATTGGCTCCTGAGATGACTTTTGGGTTTTCCCTGTGCTTGGGGTAAAATTAGACCAGTAAGTGTCTGCTTCATCACACTAAACTACCTGAAAGTGTAAGTTGTACTTTTTGTTAAGACTAAAGGGCAGATTAGGTAATATCTTTTATATGAAATATAAGGAAGAGAACTAACCATGATTATCACTCACACCAAGTCCACAGCAAGAAAGATGGTAATAACAATGTCCATTATCACACAGGATTCTTACATCCACTCTTGAGGTGGGATCTTAATTATTAACTTACGGCAAGCAAAGATCAAATGATTTTCCAAAGGTAACCATTTTGAAGGAAGCCGGATTTGAACCTTGGGCTTCCTGAGTCAGGTCCAGTGTTTTCTATAAATCATTACAAGATACCTTTCAGCACTGAGTGAGGCTCCATCATGATCAGGTTTATTACTTTTACTTGGATCGACCAATGCTTGTTACCTCCTGCAGCTTTGGTGAGGTTTTGGTCTTCCTTTAAAGGCCATCTTGTGTATTGGGCAAATGATGTACCTTTTTGTCAATTTACTGGGAGTTGGTTTGGAAGACAGGGTTGGAGAGGAGGGAAGTTTATAGAAGAGGTGGGTACAGAAATGCTAGAGATTGATGAGATAATGAATATAACTTCTCTTAGGGCAAGAGAACACTGTCAAAGATAATAAGATTCTCAGGGAAGATTTATATCAGTATTCTTGAAGATGTATGGAATGTATACCTTTCTAGAAAGTGGATTTGAAATCTACTTTGGGTCTATACCTAATGATGAGTCAATTTGCCAATGAAGTGTTTTGAGATTAAGCTATTTCCTATCTGCCTTTCTAAGTGCCCAAGTGCTTTATACCTTGCCAGGCATCATCCATTTCAGAGGAGAGCACTTTTAAAATGGGTTTCCACCTAAACTCAGCCACATTTTTAGTGCACAGTGAAATTAATTTGAATAATAGGCTTTATTTTCTATGTGCTTTCAGCAGAATTCTGAGTAAGGAAAGAAAACAAGGCAGATTTGTAGGGTAGCTGCAAAGTGAAAAATATGCATTTGAATGAGTGATGCCATGGGTTTTTTTTATTCCCCCACCACTTGTGGATACTGCCCCAGAGTTTCATAGATTGCAGGGGAAGGGGTGGCTCTTGTCCTTGAATTCACATCAGGCTGTGTCATTGAACCTTGTGACACCTCACAATATAGGTTCTAGAGGAAGAAAACATCTTGAGATTTGCAAAGTCTACAGAGGCCTGGCAAAATGGAATCCATTTGATTAAAATGGTTGGGAGTTTATTTACTGGATTAAGTGTGAAGTATGTTGATAACAGATGGAACGAGTGATCACATGACATATTTAAATAGTCTAAGGATAACCTCGATGTCCTGGTCAATGTTCCTTCTCTCAATTAATGCCAGTGCTAATTAACTGGCACAAGTGTTCCTAGCCATATGGGGGATGTTGCTGAAAGCTGGCTGGCAGCTATAGCCAGCCACTACCTGTACGTAATTTAGTGCTGTGCTTGGTGCTGTGGGACTTCCATAATGGACAGCCCAGCACAGACAGAGTCGATGGTTGCAAGTGTCATTATGTTTTCTTTGTTTCTTTTGTGCATGTTACTCTAAATGTGCCTTAAAAATTAGAAATTATATTGACATGTTTTACAGGAAGGTAATATTGTACTTGGTCTATGTATGTAGTACATACATACTCAAACTCCTTGAGTTTCTGAGTGGTCTGTTAATTGATCTGTATTTTGATTTCCTAATAATGGGCAGCTAACTCATAATGATCTTCATTGAATCAGTGCTGTGCTATGAAGCTATCCATTTGCCTTGTGACTTGAAAAATGAAGAAGAAAACTAGTTTAGGCAAATAGAGCATAACATGCTTTAAGAATCAGATTCTAAGTCTACATCCAGTTATGATTCTCATAGGTGCTAAGGGAAAGGGCACTGGATTCACAGTCTGATAATTTGAGGAAGAATCCCATTCAGGTTGATCACTAGCCTTTTAGATCTGAGCACTCCTAAGGGCTGGCTTGGGAAACAAAGACTGTAGTTCCAACAAAGTCCATCAGGCCTCTCCATGCCACCTCAGATGAAAGTAAAATTGAAATGAAAATAGGATGATCATATAATTTATCATAAAAATGGGACATTTGAGAGTGAAAAGAGGAGTTTGTAATAATTACTCAGGGACCACAGGCATGAAGTGGAACTATTCGAAGCACACTGGGATGTGTGTTGTCCCTAGGCAAGGACAATGAGCTCGCTCTGCAAATTCAAGTTCAAGACCAAGTCTCTAAGTACTTCCTTTTCCAATGAGATTTCAGCCCAAAGGGCCTCCTAGAGAGAAACCAAAGGTTTCATTGCCTTGAGAAAACATGTTGCTGAGCCTCTCTCTACCTCGGTAGGCTATAAAATGGGGTTACAGTACTTGCCTCTCAGAACTGTAGAATGGATGAAATATATGTCAAGCATCTATGGCAGGAAGCATGACACAGGAGTCTTAGTAAATGCCTTGTCTTCCTGCTTCCCTCCTGCCCCCTCCTTTCTTCCCCATGTAGACAAATAGTATTACATAGAAGAAAATTAATACACATTTTTGGAGGAAGGAACAACCATTTTGTATTTTCTACTAAATGCTGAGCCCCTTGAGGGAAGCAACAGGATTTTATTCATCATGTATCCCAACCATATGATTCCCGGGACCTACTCAGTAAACATTTGTTGAATAGATGAATGAATTTAAGAGTAAAAGAAGAGCAGTCATTCCAGAACAGAGGTTTGCAGTCGGAGAAGAGTGTGGCTGCATTCTTGACTGATAAGAATTCAGAAGGCACGTGAACACAGAGTAGTCTTTCCCAAATGGAAACTTAAGCTGAGTGACACAGTAAGAAAGCTCTTCCTGAGGGACTCTCATCACCGAGGAAGAACTGGGCTCTCATGTCCCCACTTGGTTCCACAGTTCCTGCTGAGCTTCTGAGATGGAGAAAAAGCAAATATGGAGCCTAGGACAGCAGAGAGGAAGAAAAATCATATAATTTCCCTGTGCCCACTCTCTGCCTCCCACACTGGCAATTATAGAGCTCCTCTCTGCAAGGCTGCTCTAACAGGCGGCCACACACCCAGGGTGCAATGGACAAAGCCAAGAACCTGAGGATGTCGGCTCTCGTGTTGGGTGTGGAGAAGCATGATCTCCATGGAGTGTAGTCTCCACATGTAATGGCTGTGAACAGAGGGGCCACGTCTTGATTTAGTGGCTATTGGTTTTCTGTCTGCAGTAAAGGGTTGTCAGCAAGCTTTAGAGAGTAGGGCAAGAGCAGATATCCTTGAGGAGGATATGGGTATGAGGAGGATATGGGTATGCAGTTTCTGGGGTTACACTGCTCAGTTCAAATCCTAGCTTCACTTCTTACCAGCAGCATGACATTGAGCAGACTGATCAAATTCTTTAAGTCTCTGTTTTCTCCATCACTGTTTATAATATATCTCACTATATAACAGTGATTATAATTATATCTGCCTTACAGGATGGTTTTGAAGGTAAAATGAGCTAATCCATGTAAAGCACTTACTACAGTACTTGGCACACAGTAGGCACACAACATATAGTCATTGCTAGTTTTTGTATCAGTACTGGTAGAATCGTCATTGGCATCTTCATTATTATTGGGCTTTGAACCTGACCCTTCTTTATATCAAGTTCTCTCAGTGAGATGGTTGCTCCCAGTTAGCTAGCACCAGGGAACCTCCAGTGGGGAAGAAGTAGATATTGTAAGACAGAGAATTGTCACATCAAGTATATTACATGCTTCAATAGCCAGGGGCTGATTAATACAAATCAAATTTCGCACCAACCTGCCAGAGGCAGATAGTGCACGATTGGGCTCTATGGGTTCAGTTTGATTGTTGTAAGGAGATATTTACACTAGAAGTGCCATGAGAATATTAAAAAATACCATCTTTATAACAGTTAATGACAACGGTTACATACGTGTGTGTGTGTGTATATGTGTGTGTGCATATACATATATTTTCATCTCCCCACCAAGAAAGAAATGTATGCCCCTGAAAACTACCCTCAGACTTGAAGCTTGAAGGATAAATTCCATTCCAGGGTGTGAGGGGGAACAAAAGAGATAAAAAATAACAAACAATCCCCTACACTTTGGTAGCAGGATTTATTGGTGTCCTCCTTTCTTTCTTGCATGTCTGGGTTGCACTGTACCTTTGCTGTTCTTCCTACCAATATTATTCTACTGTCAAGTTCCTGGTACACCAGAGTAGGAAAGAATTTTTCTGTCCTTTGAGCTGGGCACTGGGAAATCCTCTTGTCCTGGATTTGTAGCAGCGCGAGGCCATTCTTCAAGCGGAAGCCACTCTGAATCTGCGTACGGTACTTTGGCAATTGTTAGATCCAGCCCAGCCTTGGCTACTGAGGGGCACTGCTTGATGTTGACAAAAAGTGAATTTCTTTCTTGTGCTTCCATTTGAGGCTCTCTCTCTATGAAAATAGAACCTGCTTTAATCTTGCTGGGCCTGACGAAGAGATATCTCCCAGACTGCAAGTCAGCATTTGCCCACATGGTTGTTTGGCAAAATCTATTTTTGAAAGTCTATAAATTCTATTGGTAGACAAAATGGGTGCTCTGTTTTGGGGGAAAGGGAGAGAATATATACCCCGTGATGTGTTGTCAGGCTAATGAAGTGAGATTCGTTCCCTGTGCTTTGCCCCCACTCTGTCTGGGAACGTGGTATCCTAACGATATTCATGCAAAGTTATGATATAGAGAGAGTGGATTCTGCCCTGGGGAGGAGGGAGGGTCCGGCCTGTCGCTTTGTGTCCACCTCCAGCTGTTCTGGGTTGTACCAGTTCTGAAATTCCAGCCTGTTGTGACTCACATCTGCAGGTCACATGTGGCTGGCCATGATGACATGTGAGTCACTGGCATTGGAAATACAAACTCAGAAATCAGGTTAGGCTTCTTTTGTTCTTTTGTTCCTCTTTCCTTGCAATGGTAGCAAGTTAGTAAGGTTTGGTGAGGGCTTTATTAATCAGGAGGTTTCAAAAAACAAACTTGGGGATAATGAAAAGACCCAGGTTGATGGACAGAGCTATAAGGCAGGCTTTGTGCCTATCGCACTATCTGCCCCTAGCTTCCTCAATGCTGCGCTTTTGCTCATGCCATCCCTCCTGCTACAAGCACCCTCCCCACTTGCTCAACTTCCTATTCTCTAGGCCCAGCTGTCATCTCAGAGCCTTATTCTTTCCTTTCTCTCAAATTCTATCCTCATGATTGCTTCTTCTGGTCACTCGTCTGCTCATCAGAGGCATTTTTAAGGCATCTCTTCTATTGCTTTACTAAGTGGTTCTTCAGTTTCTCAGCAGTGGTTTTTTCCCCTTGTCTCTCAGCTGCATGGTAAATTCTATTCCTTGGGGAACAGAACAGTATCCTGTGTATCTGGGTTATGTGACTTGGGTGTATATGCATGCATGTTGATTTATTTTCTTTTTCATTAATGTTTTTAATAAGTATAATATATTTTGCTACCTAAAATGTAAACATAAAGATAATCAAAAATAAATTTTAAATAACTGAAAATATAAATCTTAAAATGGCAAATATTGTTCATGTTAGGTGTGTAAGTTCTGATATAGACTTTTTATTGGTCTATCTGAGTGATGGAGAGAGAGAGACGGAGAGAGACAGAGACAGAGGGATTATAATATACCTGGCACTATTCTATGGGCTTTATACATACTAGCCCCTATGAGATAGGTGCAATGACTATTTTTATGTTAAAGATCAGAAAGCTGTGGCTCCGCGCTGTGAAGTTACTTGCCCAAGGTCATATAGCCAATAGGTGATAGAGCAAGGTACACAGTTTTATTAGTCCGTTCTCACACTGCTAATAAAGACATACCTAGGACTGGGTAATTTATAAAGGAAAGAGGTTTAATTGACACGCAGTTCAGCATGGCTGGGGAGGCCTCAGGAAACTTACAATCATGGCAGAAGGAGAAGCAAACACATCCTTCTTTACTTGGCAGCATCAAGGAGAAGAATGAGCGCCCAGCAAAGGGGGAAGCTCCTTCTAAAACCATCAGATCTCATGAGAACTAACTCACTATCATGAGAACAGGAGGGGGGAAGCTGCCCCTCTGATTCAGTTACCTCCCACCATGTCCCTCACATGACATATGGGGACTGTGGGAACTATTGTACAACTCAAGATGAAATTTGGGTAGGGAAAGTGCCAAACCATACCAACAGTGTTTTGCAATCTGATTTTATTTTCACTTGACAACATGATGATACACTCATTTATTTAACAGACGTTAAGTACCTGGTAGGTGTTATGTAGTGTTAGGAGATTTTGCACAGAATAGTATTGGCCTCTGCCCTAATGAAGCAGGAGGGAGACAAGAAGGTAAATACGTGGGATCTGTGCTCTATCACGGGAGAAGTTCAGGGTGCTTTGGAGGACAGAGTAGCAACTAACCTAATCTGAAGGGGGTCCACATATTTATTTATCATTATTGTGCAGGACTGCATTCTTTCAAATAAACTTTTATTTTAGAATCTTTTAGATTTATGGAAAAGTTGTTAAGAAAGTACACAGAATTCCCATATGCCTTGTATTCAGTTTCACCTAATTTAATATCTTATATTACTGTGGCTTGTTTGTCACAACTAATGGACCAATATTGATACATGACTATTAACTAAACTCTACTTTTAATCAAATTTCTTTAGTTTTTCTATAATATCCTTTTTCTACTCCAGGATCCCATCCAGGACACCGTATTTCATTTAATCATTATGTCTCCACAGGCTTCTCTAGGTGGTGACAGTTTCTCAGACTTTCCTTGTTTTTTGACAATCTTGACAGTTTTGAGGAGCACTAGTCAGGTATTTGGTAGAATATGCCTCTATTGGGATTTGTCTGATGTTTTTCTCGTGGTTAGACTGGATTTATAGTTTTTTGGGGAGCAAGGCCACAGAGGTGAAATGCTATTCTCAACATATCATGTCAAGAAGACATGCTATCAACAAGAATTACGATGATGTTAACTTTGATCACCTGAGGTCGTGGGTGCCAGAGTTCTCCACTACACAGTCACTCCTTATCCCCCATTTCATAAGGTACTTTTAGAAATAGGTCACTAAATACAGCTCACACTTAAGGGGTGAGGAGTTACATTTCACTTTCTAGAGGGGGAAGCATGATTGCATTTCTACATTGCATGGATGTTCCACAACCGATTCACCCAATTACCTATTGATAGATCTTGCGATTTTACCATTTTATTAACTGTTACAGGCAATGTCACATGAATATCCTTTACAAATATCCTTAAATTCCTCAAATTGGTTTCTTTAAAATAAACCCTTCTGGATAAATCTGAGCCAAAGAATATGTATTTAGAAAAAAAAAAAAAAAAAACCCTTTAAATTTATCTGGATAACTTACTTTCTAGAAAGTCGATACCTATTTGTACTCATGTGTGCTAGCTTTGTTAAACCAAAGGACTGTCGTGCATTATTCTTTTGAATAAGGATTCAATAAGTAGAGAATTTAAGCATGTGGTGGGCATCCTTAAAAGAAGAAAACAGAGTCAAAGTCCCATTTTGACTGAGAAATCAGAATTGCACTTACTTATTTTACAATGAAACAAAATCAGGTTGACTAAAGTTAATTCAGTGGGTATCTGCTGGGCTATGAACTGAGTTCGTAAATAGTCCCAACTCCCAAAGACATTTAAGCCTCAGAATGAAGGCAACATAAAAAAAAAAAGCTTCAATTATTCCTGCAACTCAAATTATACCTACAATTCAAATTGTACTTGCATTTATTCCACTAAAAATGCACAAAACACCTTCTTAGACTGTGTCTACATGACTTTTTGTGCTGAGAAAATGGTGAACATTGCTTGAAGTATTTCTGTAGTGCTAAAATTTATTTAACATGAAATTTAGAGACCAAACATAGATGGAGAGGTTATTGGTGCATGAAGAAACCTACACTCCAAACAGAAATTGTTTATGTAAATACTGGACTCAGAACAGATCTTTACTGAGGAAACTTGCCTTTGTGAGTTCACAGATGCCAAATGGGAGGTGATTATGGAAGAATTATGAATTCCAAGATGTAGTGTTTACATGTGCCTAAGTTTAGATTCCCAAAGGGACCAATTTACTAATACTAAGTGTATGAGTGCTTAATGGGATATGGTGAACACAGAGCTATACAGATTCAATAAGTGTAGAAGTGAATTTTAAGTAAATAACAGTAATGTGGGTGTTTCAAAGATCGGGATTTGTTCTAAACCCTATACTTATTTGGGTTGATAGTAATGTAGTATATCTAGGTAGGTTAGACAAGAGCAAAACAGACAAAAATTCTTAGAGTATTAACAGCCAAATCCACTAGTTCTGTTTAACCTGACCATGCAGAATTGACAAGAATATTGGGAATCATTTAGATATAAAATCTAAATATTGATACTAAGTCCTTTCTCAGAGGGACATTTTCAGGTGTTTTTCAGTGAATTCAATGACTGATTCCCCTTATTTCTTATGGGTTCCTGTGTATTATTCCCTGCTTAGAGGCCTGTGTGTTGATTGTTGATGGTACTGTTTTAGAATATGCTTGGATTACTGCCAAGAGGTGAAATGTGAAAATCATTCCATTAAGGTAAAATCCAAAATCCATGAGAGTGTGATTTTCTCTTCTTTTTTTTTCTACTATCTTTCACAATAGAAAGACTGTATCTGTCCATAGTATGTAGTCTTGGGTTGTTGATTTTTAAGAGCTAAAGCCTACCCAGTTTAAAGTAGGGAGTCAAAGACTTGCTCTGGCTGTTCTCTGAAATGATGGCAGATATTTTAGTCTTCAAATCTAGATAAAATCATTCTTAGTAGTAGAGGTAAGTAGGAAAAGGAATGATATTATAGTCATTCTTTAGGATGTGGTTGTAGTGGTAGTTAGTGTTGTGACTTGGGTGCATGCAGTGAGTTCCTTTAGTGACAATTCCCAACATGTATCCAGGGAAATAATACCTGAAAGGATCAATGGATCTGAAGCCCACTAAGTGGTGACATTGTGCCCTAGGACTGTTCATGACCTCTGTAAAGCCAGAACAATCTCACATCAGAATTCCTGCTCTAAAAAACAACACTAGACACCCTCTGACATGGAAATCCATCACCAGAGCCATTCTCTTTTTCCAAATGAGGGTATGTGAGATGAAATAAACTATAACTCCCTTCAGGGATGAGGTTAAAAGTGGGCCATTATTTCGATTTTAGAAGGTGATTCCCAAATCCTTTGTTTATATCAGTGGCCCGTCTGATCCGGTCTGACAGATATCACAGTCCGTTCTGTAAATTGAAATTTTTACTTTCCCTCCCACAGAATAGTTTGGTTAATCCATTTAGACATATGACATTAAAAAAAATTTAAGGCTGGGCGCGGTGGCTCAAGCCTGTAACCCCAGCACTTTGGGAGGCCGAGACGGGCGGATCACGAGGTCAGGAGATCGAGACCATCCTGGCTAACACGGTGAAACCCCGTCTCTACTAAAAAATACAAAAAACTAGCCGGGCAAGGTGGCAGGTGCCTGTAGTCCCAGCTACTCGGGAGGCTGAGGCAGGAGAATGGCGTAAACCCGGGAGGCGGAGCTTGCAGTGAGCCGAGATAGTGCCACTGCACTCCAGCCTGGGCGACAGAGCGAGACTCCATCTCAAAAAAAAAAAAAAAAAAAAATTTAAAACTGGGTACAGTGGCTCACACCTGTAATCTCAGTGCTTAGCGGGGCCAAAGTGGGAGATTAGCTTGAGGCCCGGAGTTCAAAACCAGCCTTGGCAACATAGTGAACACCTCGTCTCTGAAAACAAAATTTTAAAATTAGCCAGGTGTTGTTCTGCATGCCTATAGGCCTACCTACTTGGGAGGCTAAGGTGGGAGGATGGCTTGAGACAGGGGAGTTGGAGGTTACAGTGAGCTATGACTGCACCATTGTATTCCTGCTTGGGTGACAGAGTGAGACCCTGTCTCTAAAATAATAATAATAATAATAATAATAATATTAAGAAAAACTATTTTCAGTGATTCAAGTTTCTGTTTTTGACAAGGTATCTGTTTAACAAACATTAATTTTATGAGACATTCTAGGAAGCCACATTTTAGCCTATGGTTTTGGATACTTCTTACATTTGGGATTTTAAAATGCATTGATTTCATTTTGAGCTAAATTTTTTTGTAGAGTCTGGAAGGGGATAATCTTAGGCTAGGATTTTTAAGTAGCAAACAACCAAGAAAGACTCAGGCAAATTGGAATTATGTCTTACACACTGACTCTTTGTGAGGCCTGGATCTAGTTTGTCAGAAAGCCAGAGAACAAGACAGTTCCATGAGCTAACTAACTACAAACATGTCATGTAGTAATTGAATTATTCGTTTTCTTCTTTGTTGATGTCATTTGATTTCATGATGCTGCTATTACTGACCATACAATTACTGCTCATTTGATATTTTTATTAGCATGTAGAGTTAGTGAGTCAGTGAAGGTGAGGTTTTTCTTTTTTGTTTGGTGATTTGTTTTAACGTGATAGCAGAATATATAACATGTTTTCAAATAGAAATCTCAAATGTGCTTCAATCTGTCCTTCTTCCTTGGACAATTGCCTATTGAGATCACCTGAGAAATTCCGACTCATCTTTTAAGACTTAAATGAAATGTCACCTCCTTCTGGTGTTTCCCTGAAGCTAATGGTGGAGTCGGCATTTTTTCTCTTCCATGTTCCATGTAGCGTCTTCCACAGTTCTCTGTTGTAAGATGGCTTGTTACATTGCTGCAGATATTTCTGCATGTCTCTTGAGTTTCTCAAGACCAGGGTGGTATATTTCCAACTCTGTGGATGAAAGAGTACATGACAAAAAAAGGTACTTAATACATGTTTGGTAAATTAATTACTGTTTGGTAAATTAATTGTTGAAGGAAGACCCAGACAGTTTTTATAGGTTCTGATAAATCATTGATTACATTTTACAAATTTGGATGAATTAGGGGAGCCTTGAGAGGTTGGAGCTCTAGGGAAGATTCCAGGAACATTAAAGGAGGTGAAATATGTTTTCAAATTCATAGTTATATGCAGATTCTGAATACTTCCAAGTGAGAGAAGATGAGACGAGATGGCTTAAAATAATAAGAGTGACCTTTTTTCCTTGTTGTTGAGAGGTAATATGCTACTTTTGAAAAAGAGACCAGACCCTGAGGTTCTTATTCTGTTCTTTTCTTACTGGTTATGTCTTTGAGCCTCATTGTTCTTGTAGGTAAACCTAGGGTAATATCACTTTCTTCTTGAGTTGTGAGAGTTAAATTATGACACTGTATTCTGAAGTTCCCAGCATTAGTGTCTGCGTAGTTAGTTAGATGGTAGCCATTATTAGTGTTGAAATGGGGATCTCTATAACTTCTAAGTTTGTGGCATTTCTTAGTTAGCTGCTCCCCAATCCTTTCCCTATCTCTAGAGAGGGAAATTTATTTTCCAGAAAATGTTCAAACATAGGCAAAGGCCTCAAAACCTCTGAGATTCCTACCACCTTAGGATCCTGTGATCATGCTAATCTTTCAAATGTGCTTTGGTTCTTTGGAAGGAGAATATATTGAAATAAAAGATAGTTGTTATTTTCTAAACATCCTTTGACCTAGAGGGTAATAAGGTGAAACACACAGTTTTGAGGATGCTTATTGCATTTATGTATTTTTTTTTTTTTTTGCCCATATGTCAATGAATTAGTCTTTAATTTGGGCTGAACCATTTTGGTATTTCAAAACAAACAAACAGACAAACATATTTTAAAACTGCACAGAAAAATGTCATTATGGATTTTAATATGTTTACTATGCTTTATTTGGGGGGATTTTGATATGCAGAGTTTTTATTGAAATGCACAGGAGGTTGCTACCATTGATTTGAGTACTAAAAATAAGATGTAGTCATGTTCTTCTTCCCTTTTCCTTCTTCTTTTCCTTATTTGAGTAATTGTATGGTAGACAGCTAAGTGACAAGAAAACAGAATGCTAAAAGCAACACTGGGTAAGCTGCCCAGGCTGGGCAGTCATCACCATGGACCCCATCCAGCCCAAAATAGCCTTGTTGAGCATCTGAGCAAGAACAGCTGTGGAGGCTTCTCCCTGACACCAAGGGAGCACCCACTGGGGCAGCCACATGATGCCATACAACCACCAGTGACCAACCTTTGTTGGGCAGCAGACATGCTTTCTCCTCAGCTCTTACTTCTCCTAAATGAAAGTCATGTCCTAGGGGGATGGGAGGAAGGTTTGCTTCCCTGTCATTGTCCTACACTACTTCTCTGACCTCCTAACCTTCTTGCTTATGTGTTTCTAACTTTCTTGCTCAAACCTTCATGTTTTCTCTATGTGATCCCTGCCTAATGAAAGGGGCTATGGTGCTACCACTCCATTCGGTGTCCTTCTTTTCTTCAGGTCTCTTACACTCTCATTCATTGTTCAAGGTGCTTTACACTGTGGATCTTCAAGAAGAGCTTTCCTTGTCATCTTTAGCATTCATCATTTTCTGCTCTCAATCATTGTACATCTTGAACAGTCTTGCAGAGTCAGTTTTTCTGTCTCTACTGCATGCTCCTGGAAGGCATGTCTTGTTTGTTACTGTATCCTATGGTGATTACCTAGAATAACATATGACATGTATTATAAGTGCAATAATTTAATGAAAGAATAAGTAAATGAATGACCTAGAAAATTTTTGGACCAGAAGAAGATGTACATTTTTTTCTTCTAAATGAAGAAGTGTCCCTTGGTGCCTTTACCCTCCAGGGAGGGACTTTTCATGGTTCCCAAGACTTTCCCTGAAACAGTTCTTACTCAACTCAAAGATGCTAAAATTAAATACAAGGTAAGAACCAGAATCAATACTTAGCAGAAACCAAATTTTTTACTGGTTTTCCTGTCTCTATGCAACTCTTCCACTTCCTTGGTGCACTTATTTCTTTTAGTCTCCCTAAAATCTTTACTCTGGATCTCATAGGACCCATCAAAATGGGCCCAAAATGGACCAAAGCCTCTCCAAGGCTCTCATCTGCCACAACAGCACTAGATAGTTTCTTTTGGACCCACCTCCAAGCCCAACTGTGTTTACGCATATTATTCTGACTTTGCAAAGTCCTATTGAGATGAATGGGATGTTTGTCAAGGCACTTCCCTTTGGGACATTGTGAAAGGGAACTGATCCTAAATAATGAGAAACTGTATAATTGAATGGACTGTGATGATGAGGCTGAAAAATATCACAGGAAAAGTACCTGTTAGCCACAGAATATCTCAGCTCTTCCTCCAAGGTAGAGAGGCAGAGAGATCATTTCTGTCCCTGGTAGAGATGTATTAACCCATTCAGACTTACAGTATGTATAGTGGGAGAGTAATATCCAACAAGTGAATTTATGTTCAATGATTGAAAATTGGACAATACATTTCTACCTTTCTGGACCTGTTGAGGATAGGCAGAAATTTTGCTTATTTTAATAGGAAAAAAAATGTTAAAAGGAGTCAACAAAATTTAATGCCCTGGGTTATTTTTATTTTATTTTATTATTTTCTAGTGAAAAGAAAAAGGAAGTTGTGGGCTGGGAATAGGCACTCTTGGGGTTGATCCACAGTTCTACCTCTGGCTTAGTGCCAAGTTTTACTTTGGACAGAAGTGGCAGAACTTTCTGCCCCAATTTCCTGGTACAGACGGGATCAGCAGCATTTTGGAATGCATCTGCACATTGCATGAGGATATTTTGAAGATTAATCAGCTCCCTATATTGGTGGGAGAAAGCCAATAAATAAACAAAAGGCAGATTTCACTTGTAAAACTACCATGAAAGCAGTAGAAGTAAGACAAATCGAGAAGCTACCTAGGGACTTTGGAAATATTATAATCTTATAGTATCTCCTATCCTTTCTCCCTCTCTGTTCTGGTAAAAGATGTGTATCATTCTGTGGACCATGAAATTAGTGGTTTGTTGCCTTAGCAATTGACCTTCATGGCACCCCTTCTGGTCTCTGGTCTTCTTAGTGACTTTGCACAGAAGTGCCTTCTTATTTTTGAGCATTGCCTAGAAGCCTATGCCTGTCATGTTCAGTACATGCAGGAGCTGGTGCTTTGCTCCATTCTGGGAGTCTGTGTTTATTTACTTGTTTTCACATGATTCGGCTTTTTTTTTTTTTTTTTTTTTTTTTTTTTTTTTTTTTTTTTTTTTTTTTTTTTTTTTGAGATGGAGTTACTCTGTCACCAAGGCTGGAGTGCAGTGGTATGATCTCGGCTCACTGCAACCTCCATCTCCCATTTCAGGTGATTCTCCTGCCTCAGCCTCCTGAGTAGCTGGGATTACAGGCACACACCAAGATGCCTAGTTAATTTTTATATTTGTAGTACAGATGAGTTTTCCCATGTTGCCCAAGCTAGTCTTGAACTCCTGACCTCAAGTGATCCACCCGCCTTGGCCTCCCAAAGTGTTGGGATTACAGGCACCTGCTACCATGCCTGACTGAATTTTATATTTTTAGCAGAGATGTGGTTTGTCCATGTTCACCCAGGCTGGTCTCAAACTCCTGACCTCAGGTGATCTGCCCACCTTGGCATACCAAAGTTCTGGGATTGCACGTGTGAGCCACTGCGCCTGTGCTGATTAGGCTTCTCGACTCCCTCGGCTGCTTTTCATGTCCTGTGGATTGCCATACTTCAGATCTTAGAGGCTGTAGAGTGGAACCTAAAACCAGATTGCCTGATTCATATTCTGGGTCTTTCACTTAGTAGCTATGTGATATTGGACAAGCTCCTCAATCCATCTGTGCAAAGTAGAGCTAAAACAGTATCTATGTTATATTCATGTTTGGGGGATTAGACATGCTAATATATGAAAATGACTTAGAATAGTACATAGTAGGTATTCAATACATAATACTTACTGTATTGGTTCCCCAATAATTTTGGCGAATCAGTTGTATCTGAAGGCTTTGTGGTGATATTGGCTTATTTAAAATTAAATAAAATTGATTAAACTTTTTTCCTCGATGTACATAGGAATTAATATGGCATCATATCAATACTTACTGTTCACTAAATTAAACATGTGCCAAAAAGTCTTACATGCTAAGAAGACAGAACACATGAACTATTTTCTTCTTGAAAAAAATACATATATAGGCTGTTTGTATTATAGACTCAACATTTAGATGTTAACCAACTTTACAATTTTTTTAAGGTTCATGTCTTACTGTTATACTGGGGTTTCAGTTAGGATAATGAAACAGTTAAGAACATGAGGTTTGGATTCAGATAGCACTGAATTTGAATCCTGATTTTGCAACTTACTGGTTATATGACCATAGGCAAGTCACTTAAACTTTCAATGCCTGTTGTTTTTCTCATCTGTAAAACAGATACAAATGTCTACCACATGGTTTGTTATTGTAATAAAATAAGATACTGCATGTAAATAATTTTTATGCCTGGATTAAGGAAATAATTCTATAGAAAAAGCCATATTGCACACTTCTGGGGAGCACTATTTACATTGTGTTCTATGTAAGCAGTATCCCTTGGAGTTGTGCCATAGAGGCCCTGATACAAAAATTGATATCCACTAACATTATCATTATGCTGATACAGCTAGGAAAAAGTACCTGTGAGCCAGAAATCCGTGGACATTTGCTCTTTCTCTGCTAAGTGTGTAAATAGCAAGAAAATAGCCAAAATTAGTATATAATTTACTACCAGATGTTGTCTCACTTTAATTTCACCCATTTGTATCTGAGAGGTTTCCTGAAATTGTGTGTATTTATTAATGACCAAGTCTATGGCTCTTAGGAAACTTACTGGGAGAAAGAGCAGGCATAATCTTTTCTTGCTGGATGTCCTGCTTGCCAATGCTTGATCCTGCTCACCCTAGCTCCCAGGCATGCGGGCATTGTGGGCAGCTCTTTCGGGAGGTGGCACCAGGACACCAGTAGTATTTTGCAAGAAGGATCCTTGGCTTTGCCTGTGGAGCAGAGAATGTGATCCCCAGCTGGGAGCCAAACCACAAGCATGTGAGCAGAACCTCGAGCTTGGTTTCTGCCCAAGTACATGTAAGAGAGTGGAAAAGACAGGGAAGCTTTGTGAAAGGGTGCAGCTCACATGCAGAGACAATTCCACAAGGTCTGGTGGGATACTCCACCTTGGTTCCAAAGGAGAGAAAGGCAGTGGCAATTGTTTTTTGTTTAACTAAAATCCTCTCCATTGGAAAGGGAACCTGCTTATTCACTTCCTAGATGTGGGGTCTTGGGCAAGCCACTTAAAACCTAGAGGAGGGCCGGGCGCGGTGGCTCCCACCTGTAATCCCAGCACTTTGGGAGGCCAAGGTGGCTAGATCACGAGTTCAGGAGATCGAGACCATCCTGGCTAACACAGTGAAACCCCGTCTCTACTAAAAATACAAACAAAAATTAGCAGGGCATGACTGGCGCCTGTAGTCCCAGCTACTCAGAAGGCTGAGGAAGGACAATAGCATGAACCTGGGAGGCGGAGCTTGCAGTGAGCCGAGATCACGCCACTGCAGTCCGCCTGGGCGATAAAGCGAGACTCTGTCTCAAAAATAAATCAATAAATAAAAAGTAAAATAAGACAAATAAAAAATAAAAACCTAGATGAGCCTCAGTTTCTTTATCAATTGGGGCTAATAATAACTTCTCTGTGTGTATCATAGTCTATCAATTGAGACTAATAATAACTTCTGGCTCAGAGGTTTTGCTCAATGTTTTTTTTTTTTTTTTTTTTTTTTTTTTTTTTTTTTTTTTTTGCAAATGTAACCAATATGATTAGCTTCACCAGCATGGGCCATATGTCTCTTATTATTCTGATTAGTCAATAGAGAGTCTCAGACACCATTATCAGCAGGTGATCAAAATCTCCTTGGTGAAGTCTCTCCATCATTCTACAGATTACAATCCCAATTGTTCCAAGTGACTACGGATTGACTTAGACCGGTTAGCTCAACCTTGAAGACAAAACAAAACCCCACCAGGCTGTGGGGGATGGTTGGGGGGAAAGGTTGGATGCCATGCTGTCTACTAGCAGGGCTACTTCAGTTGCTGCCACACAGTGTGGCTGCTGAACACTGATCCTGCATAGCACAGTGGAGGCTGGGCCTCTGCTCTGTAGGGGCCGTTGTTAACCACAGCTCTTTACATGGATCCAGTGACATCCCCTTGTTTTGACTTTAAGTTACCGCTTTTCTTTTTTTTTGAAACGGAGTCTCGCTCTGTCGCCCAGGCTGGAGTGCGGTGGCCGGATCTCAGCTCACTGCAAGCTCCGCCTCCCGGGTTCACGCCATTCTCCTGCCTCAGCCTCCCGGGTAGCTGGGACTACAGGCGCCTGCCATCTTGCCCGGCTAGCTTTTTGTATTTTTTAATAGAGACAGGGTTTCACCGTGTTAGCCAGGACGGTCTCGATTTCCTGACCTGGTGATCTGCCCGTCTCACCCTCCCAAAGTGCTGGGATTACAGGCTTGAGCCATCGCGCCCCGCCAAGTTACCGCTTTTCTTTCATCGCACTCACATGCTAGGTTAGTGCTCCTTATAGCATTACACCAAGACAGGGCAGCAGGTCCTAGGCAGTTTGCAGTCTCAGCTAGATTCACCCTTCCCCATGTCACCACCCACTTAACCTTCCCACCTTTCTTGTGGGTGCTCCTTTGAAACTTTGGTTGAGACTACCCCATTCTACCAGAGGGATTCTAGTAACTTTGGAGTCCTTTCCAGTTTTCTTTCCCGGGATCTCCTTAGCCCCTATGCCAGTGTATTCACCTTTCCCCAGTGGACAGTTCTGCCTAGCAAAGGATGTTGGGAGACACACAGGACCTATTACACCTTTTCCTGAAGTCATGGTGCCTGTGGGCCTCATATTTACATAACCAAAGACAGAGTTGCTTTGCCCACTTGGGCGGATGAGTGGCTGGCAGCTGCTGATACCCTGTGGCATATGAATGATTAGGTGATGGATGTGAAAATGCCTTCTAAAGAACTCTATATAAAAGAAGGCATTATGATTATTAATAAATGGGCAGGGATGATTTATACACATGGCACAGGCAAGGCTCGCTCTCATAAACTTCAGGTGATAGCCAGAAAGCTGTCTGAAATAAAAGGCTTTCTAGCCTCCCAGAGTATGCTGGGCCAGTAGGCTATTTTTCTTAATATTAAATCATGTTTCCTCTCTTCTTTCCATTCTTCAGTTTCCTCTGTCACCCATTTTCACATGAGTTTCTCTTGCTTCAGCTTCACAATCCTCCAACTGGTATGAGGTGAGGTTGAGAGTTGGTCCAACAAACCAACTATTTGTGTGGTAGGGAAGAGGAAGTTGCAAACGCTTACTCCTGGAAGCAAAGTGAAAATAATAGTATCACTTACCATGCATCAGATAGATTTGCTTACTTTATCTCATTTATTCTTCAAAACAAACTGAGGACTTTCTTTCTACATAGGAGAAAAATTCAGTGAAGGTGGTGAGCTTTAGGGAGAGGCCCATTCCACACGGCTCTTGAATAACAAAAGAAAGAGGCAGACTTCATTCTTTGTGGTTGTTTTCTGTTCCAGCACTCCGCCTGGCTTCTGGAAAGGGAATGGCCCCTACTTAAAAAAAAATTCACAGAGCTTTCAGACGTTTTGGCACCAGAAGAACTGGGAAGAAGCTCCAGGCATTGGCTGGCCCCAATTTCTTCCTATTGCACTTCACTTTCCCTTTAGGGTTTTCTGATTTTTAGACCATTAGAGTCACCACTTGTTGGGAAAACTCTGCCCAACTGGACAACACAAGTGTTCTTTCTTCTCCTTGAAGCACCTGTCTAATGTTAACAGCTTAGAACAGCAAGACTGATTCCTAAACCCCATGTGTTGGTGGCCTTCTCCTCTTCTGAGCAAATTTGCTATGGAATTTTGTCAGAGAAATCTTAGAATACGCAGTACCCTGAGGAATCAGACTTCAGTACATGAGCAGGAAAAGCCTTGCTTTCCTCCTTCTAACTAGAATTCTTCCCTCTTAAGTTCTCCATGAAATTCTACCTTCTAAGATTTCTCTCCAATAAGATGTCTTTCTACTAAATACAATTTTTTATTTCTCATTTTTCAAAAAAAAAATTCATTAAGATACCATTTCTTTTATTATTTTTTTAAAACACTAGTTCCTTTTTTTCCATTTTCCCTAAAGTAAACAATAATTTTTCTCTGCTGACATTTGCTACTTTTGGTTTAGTTGCTAATGCTTCTGTATTTATATTTAATTTTGGCAATGCCTTTCCTAAAAGAGCACAGTAGGGACACTCCTGAGCTTTGGCCCCTTTTATGCTACTTATTAGCTGTGTGATCTGGGAAAAGTCACTCGAGATGTCTGCACTTTGATCTATAGAATCGAAGGATAGCATTAGCTCCCTGGAGGCAGAAGGAGGATGGACTAGATAGTTCCCAGCCAACGCAGGTAAGATTAGTCCCACTAAGAGCATTCTCTTGTTCTCTGTCTTCTCATGTACTTAGGTCCTTTTAGACTCTTCCAATCTTTCTGGATCAGTACCTTTGGTTTTTAGTTATCTCTTCCCTATACCTTTGTCTAATTATTACTTTTACTTGTATATCTTGCTGTTTCCATTTGTTGAATAAATGAATGGATTTGCCTTCTTTCTATTCCTAGCTACCATGACCACAACCACCACGGCAACTGTGGTCACAAATTACTGTATAACTACCATGTGCCTGATTTTGTGTTAGGTGTAAAGTATTGACAGTAACTCCTTTTAACAACCCTGACAGTGGGGTATCATTATCCCCATTTTGTACATGACTGAGGCTCCGCAAGGTGAAATAACTCACCTGAGGTCACAGGATGGTAAGTGCTGGAGTCAGACTTTGGATATGGGTATCTCTGACTCCAAAGATCATCATAGCTTCAGTGGTTTCCCATGAGCTACTATTTATTGAGCACCTACCACTTGTTAGCCACTTAGCATATATCACCTCTTTTTTATCCCCATAGCAGTCTTGTAAATTAGGTATTATTTTTCCATTTTACTGCCGAGGATAATAAAACTTAGAGAGAGGTGTTAGGTAAGTACGCCAGAGGCACACTGCCAATAAATGTTCTCAAATCCAATGTCAGATGACATTGGATTCCTGCTTCCTTTCTGGTCTCTGCTTTGTGAATGAATCAGTGAGTGAGTGGGTCACCTTCCTTTCTTCCTCTTTTTCGCCATTCTTTGTTTCTTTATTCTCCTTTAAAAAATATGTGCCTTAACTTTTTAAATTAAAAATCTAAAATATGCTGGAGGTAAAAAAAAAAAAAAAAAAAAAAAAAAAAAAAAGGGGGGGGGGAAAAAAAAAAAAAGTCAGGGCAGGGGATACAGAAAAGCACAAATAAACCAGAGCTAGTCTATGGTAACCTTCTACCCAGAGGTAATCACTTTCCTTCCTTTTTTTTCCCTCCTTCCTTCCTGCCCTTGCCTGTGTGTCCTCTTAGCCAAGAGTCACATTCCTTCTCTACCTCTTCCAGCACAAACTCCCTTTGGGGGTCCGAGTTTCCCTGCTGTGGCTCTTGGCATAACGCGTGACACACACATTTGCAAAACTAATCAACTGTGGAGGGGACAGGGAGTCCCAGCACAAGCTCAGAAAGGCAGTGGCCACCACAGCAGCCAGTTCCTTTCCCTGGCCCCAGAGGTGGGGTGAGCAGGCGACTCCCTGTCACTGATCCCCAGCTGCCCCTCACTAGACTGTGAAGCAACAGAGGCCCTAGCAACGGAAAATGCCACCGGACACTCCACGCGGCGGCATGTGCCGGGTTGCCTCTGGGAGCCTTGCGTTCTAAGCCAAAGTTCAGCTGAAGGGCAGTAGCCAAGCCAGAAAGTCATGTGGCTCCCATGTTGGTTAGTGTGTCACTTTGAACAGCTCTTATCTGATATTATTATGACTAACTCAGTGCTGACAGCATGGGACAGATTATAGGGGACATGTGACAATTATTTAAGGCATCGCTGAGTGCACTGTGCAGCTTATATTAACCCCTTCTTTCCAGGATCACTTGCCTGCATGCGTTTGTCCCTTTGAGAGTCTGGGTAGGAAAAAAGAGACAAAAAAGTACATTGAACCCTGAAGGGTGCTACTGGTTTCCCTTTGAACAGCCTCTGGCAACAATTTATTTTTGTTCCCATAGCTTGAATGGTATATGCTCTTTTGGCCTAAAAAGAAAAGAAATCAATGATAAGGTTGTTCATATTTCAGAACCTTTTCTTTTATACCTTGTACTGATAAAATTCCATACCTTTGCCATCATTGTTGTTGTTAAGGTTGATCTTTAAGATATTAGAGAACTGTGTGGAAGTGCTAGCTGGAGAAATAGTCCTTCAGCATTGTACCTAAATGTCAGTGGTCAGAAGGCGTTACTCCCCACGATATGATTGACATCTTGGATGGTGCAAAGCAAACATAAGAAATGCTATAATTTATTATTTATTTTCTGCCCTTGAGTATACATGTAATGGCACAATGTGAGGGCTGTTACACCAAAAATCAAGTTCAGAGTTACTCATGGTGGAGGGGGATTTTGTCCTGCTTGAAGCCATGGGTAGTAATATAAATATTCTTTCTGTGTGAATGAAAAGGAATTTCAAACCTAATTTGGGGACTTAAAGGTAAATGAAACAGAATATCTAGGTAAAAATTCAGATGATATCATTTAAAGATGTCAAGGATGCTAAAATGTACATATGTTCAATGTGGTACCCTGGAGTGGGGCAACAAACAAAGGGGTCTGCAAACCTATTGGAGATGTTGAACATCAGCCATGTTTTGAGGATTTCCTTGTGAGTTTAGGCCCTGTTAACACTCAGCTGCAAAATGGAAGGATAATACCCTCCTCATAGGGTTGTTAAAAAGATGTAATGAGAAGAGCCTCACAAGGCTTAGCCTAGGGTGCAATGAATGCTAAACAAAAGGCAGCAGGTATTATTCTAGTTATTATTCTTGTTATTTGTAGGCAAATCCTCTGCAGCAGAAGCAGCAAAGTTTGAACACAGACTTGAAGTGTTAACACCTCCAGGATGATTTCAATCTTGGGGGCCACTTCAGCCTTTTCCCACTGAGGGTAAAGCCATTGCCAATCTTCCTTCCCCACTCTCCATAATGGGTGCCGCACTTTTTCCTCTCGGTAGAGTGCCTGCCATAGTTTCTGTCATTGACATTCAACAGTGTTCACACTTTGCTACTGCAGAGGGACCTGAACCACTTCCAGCAAAGCGTGAGTGGGAGAGCCTCAGGAGGCAGCACTAGTCTTACTCCTTTTATTTTTCCAAGCAATTCAGCTCTGGCTCCAAACTTGCATGTGCTGATCAACCATATAAAAGGTCTGTGGCTAACTGGCATCTTAGGATGGTGGTTGATGGAACGTCTATTATGATGTGAGCACATCCTCGGGGGTTTTATTTTTCCACCTCTAGTAACTCACACAAGTTTTCCTACTACCACGAATAGCATGCTCTGTCTCATTTTGTCTAGAGCAATACTTTAGCATCTTTTATAGACTGGTGTTCTATGTACCTCCCTGGGTTGACCTAACATTTAATCTAGTTTTGGGTGAGTTACTTTTATTTATTTATTCATTATTATTTTATTTTGATTTTGATTTTTAAATTCCAGGGTACATGTGCAGGATGTGCAGGTTTGTTACACAGGTAAACATGTACCAGGGTGGTTTGCTGCACCTATCAACCCATCACCTAGGTATTAAGCCCAGCATGCATTAGCAATTTTTCCTAAAGCTCTCCCTCCCCCGACCCCATCCCCTGACAGGCTCCAGTGTATGTTGTTGCCCTCCCTGTGTCCATGAGTTCTCATTGTTCAGCTCCCACTTATAAGCAAGAACAAGCAGTGTTTGGTTTTCTGTTCCTGCATTAGTTTGCTGAGGATAATGGCTTGCAGCTCCTTCCAGCTCCATCCATGTCTCTTATTATTCTGATTAGTCAATAGAGAGTCTCAGACACTATTATCAGCAGGAGATCAAAATTTCCTTCACAAAGGACATGATCTTTTTTTTTTTTTTTTTTTTTTTTTTTTTTTAATGGCTGCATATGTACTATATTTCCTTTATCCAGTCTATCATTGATGGGCATTTGGGTTCATGCCATGTCTTTGCTACTGTGAATAGTGCTGCAATGAACATATGTATTAATGCATCTTTGTAATAGAATGATTTATATTCCTTTAGGCATATACCCAGTAATGGGATTGCTGGGTCAAATGATATTTCTGGTTCTAGATCTTTGAGGAATCCCCACCCTGTCTTCTACAATGGTCGAACTAATTTACAATCCCACCAACAGTGTAAAAGCATTTCTGTTTCTCCACAACTTCACCAGCATCTGTTATTTCCTGACTTTTTAGTAATCACTATTCGGACTGGTATGAGATGGTATCTCATTGCGGTTTTNTTTTTTTTTTTTTTTTTTTTTTTTTTTTTTTTTTAATGGCTGCATATGTACTATATTTCCTTTATCCAGTCTATCATTGATGGGCATTTGGGTTCATGCCATGTCTTTGCTACTGTGAATAGTGCTGCAATGAACATATGTATTAATGCATCTTTGTAATAGAATGATTTATATTCCTTTAGGCATATACCCAGTAATGGGATTGCTGGGTCAAATGATATTTCTGGTTCTAGATCTTTGAGGAATCCCCACCCTGTCTTCTACAATGGTCGAACTAATTTACAATCCCACCAACAGTGTAAAAGCATTTCTGTTTCTCCACAACTTCACCAGCATCTGTTATTTCCTGACTTTTTAGTAATCACTATTCGGACTGGTATGAGATGGTATCTCATTGCGGTTTTGATTTGCATTTTATTCATAACAATTCTTGTTGAGTATTTATTTTGTGCCAGGTACCCTTGTAGGGCCTGTAGATACAAGAGACATAGAGGATAGAAGCCTAGGATATAATTTCGCTGCCTCCATTTTCCCACCAGAAATTGTGGATTTTCCCTCTAAGGAAACTCTGCTTAGTGGCAGCTGCATCCAAGAACAATAACCTTGAATGAACGAAGCACCAGACTCTGAAAATAGTCCAGACACTTTTTCCTGACATCTTTATTTTGATGCATCAGATCTGGGTTGATATTCGGCTGGGGTACACCATCATGGCCATACCAGTTGGAAAAATATTAAAATGCTAGCTGCTAGTCCAAGTGCCCAGACTCTGTCAGTGTGGCTCCTGCTTTTGGAACTCCTCAGTTACTTCATGATCTAGTAACCAAAAGATTAATGCTTGCCACAGCAGGAGCCCCTAGGACGCATTCGGATTGGTTGAAGCCCATTTCCGTACTGTCTCTTAAGCTTGCAAGTATTTTTGAGTCGTAATACAATTCTGTTCCATGATGTAAGAATCAACAACAGAAACTGAATTTCAGTTGTGGACAGTGTAGTACAATTGAGGAGCCTTGGCTGGATCAAGATTCCATCCCTTCTGATGTGGGTGGACCTGGATGAGTTATTCTCAATGCCTTAGTTTGTATAGATGGTAAGAGTGGCAATGCCTAGACAGCAGGCTGCCTAGGGCTACTGCAAGGAAAAATTAAGTCAGACATACAAAGCACCTAGAACAATGTTTCAAGATAACAGGTGCTCAGGAAGGATTACTTATTGTTATTCTTATTAGAAAATTTTGTAAAACTCAAGCTTAAATTTGATTGATTTCAAGAAAGGTGAAACAGATCCAATTACCCTCTCTCCTAACTACAAAATTAAACAAAACAAAAACAAGAAGAAAACCATAAACTCTTTCTTCATGGATATGAAGAAATAAATATATAGGAGGTTTTTATTTTACTGGCATAATAACATATATCTTTAAAATAGCTACAGGTAGGATATACAGGCAGTCCTGGACATATAATAATTTAACTTTTGATTTTTTGACTTTTTGATGGTGTGAAAGTGGTATACATTCAGTAGAAACCATACTTCAAGTACAGAGTACTCATAGAACCAATCTGTTTTTCACTTTCAGTATAGTATTCAATAAATTACATTTTATTATAAAATAGGCTTTGCATTAGATAATTTTGCCCAACTGTAGGCTAATGTAAATGTTCTGAACACATTTATGGTAGGCTAGACTGAGCTATGATGTTGTGGGTTAGATGTATTAAATGCATTTTTGACTTAGATATTTATGACTTACAATGAATTTATTGGACTTAACCCCATTGTCAGTCAAGGCACATCTGTATGTGTAAATGTGTCTTTGTTAGATAGATCATGTATTCAGTAATTATTGTTATGTGCATGGAGGATATAGATGAATAACAGAGAGCCCCTGCTGTCAATGAGCTCATTGTCTGTGGGGGAAACAGATGCATAAACCAGTGATTAAATGTGCTGGGTTCAGTAGTAGATGAGTACATCAGGCTCTGGAGGAGCCCTGAGCAGAAGGACCTAATTTGGCCTCAAGCAAGCAGCAAGACTCCCTGGAAGAACTGACAACTGAGCCGATTCTTAAACAATGAAGATAGTTAGACAAGGAAAATGGATTTGGGAAATGATTTCAGGTAGAGCTGGAGCAAAACCATGATAAAAGGGCATTATCTTGGAAGTAGGAAGCAGGGAGGGATAAGAGGTCAGACTGGAGGCAGGGCAGGAGTCAGCTCAGAGAAGACCTTCCTGCCATGTTCAAGAGCATTCTTTAGGTCAATGTTGAGAGGCTGAAATGATAGACACCAAGGTAGGGTGTAGCCAGAGTCAAGTTTTAGAAAGATCGCTGGCTTGAACTAGGACATTCATCATGGAATGGAAAGGAAGGAAGAGACTTAAGAATGATTGAAATGAAGGGGATGACTGTATTTTTTGTTTGGGTGGATTGGGTTACTTCCTTTCAACAGATTCAAAGAACACAGGCAGGGAAGCAGCTGAAGTTGGGAGGATGTTAAGGTCCATTTTGTGTATTTTGAGTGTTCTTGTCCTATAAGATATTGGTGGTGAGCACCCAGCTGTCTCTGAGGCTGAGGGGACAATCTGGGCTGGAGACATAGATTCTGTCATGGTGGCAGTTAAAGCCTTGAGAGGCAATGAGATGAGCCAAGGAAGACTGAGAAGAATAAGCAAAGCAGGCTGAAAACAGAGTTATAGGGAATACCAGCAGTTAAAGGATGAAACACTGAGAAGCAGCATTCAGAGAGGCAGGCAAACCAGGAAAATGCATCATGACTAAAACCAAATTTAAGAGGGTCAGGTAGAAATACAGTCATGCCCAACTAACACCACTCTCTTACCACACTTCTTTGATAACATTATAAGCTTGAAATTTTGTGGGAACTGCCTTGACTAGAAGTTTCTTTCTTGTTTTTTAAAAATATTTCTCTCTCTCTCTCTCTTTCTAGTATTGGGTTTCACTACAAGTAACTACCTAGTACTAAACTGATTTTTTCCCCTTTCGTCTGTAGACTAAAACCAAAGTATACAGTTGGACATGAAAAATGATTCTGCTATACCTCCTCACATCTCACCCCTTCCAATGAAAACTAGACTCATAAAACCTTTCCTGTGAGTCCTGGCCTGAGTTGAGGTCAATTCTTTTTAACTGAATCCATTCCATTTTCTCTCATCATCCTCAAAATATGTCTTCTTCACTGCTTTTCACATCCTTTTATGAAATGTTTGTCCTAAATCTCTTTTATTTTGAGTGGCACTTATAAACTAGAGTCTAGTGCAGAGCAGATGTATTCATTTAATAGTTTGCTTTGATGGCTCCTTTAAGAGGCTTTATAATCTTTATATTTTACCATTGGGTTTGGAATTTTATGCTCCTTTAACAGGTGTATTACCTTCATCAGATGTTTTCATTTTAAGCTGTTGACTTATAAACACATGGCCTGCGGGGATTGGTGTGCAGACAATTTATCCACTTACAGATTTATTCGCCTATTCATTTTTGTATTTAGTGCAGGGAATCCTAGATTGATTGATAATGACAGCTGATTGGTAAAAATGACTCTTTCAGTGACCAAAGTAATTGTTTCCTCCAGTTGACAATGGGTCAGTAAAAGATCACTCATATTGAGAAGATTTTTAGAAAAGTTAACTAAAAACAAAATGCTTTCAGACCCATATTTTGTTCTCTAAGTTTGCATTTTAGAAGAAAATTGTGCTTACACATTTCTTCTGAGGACACTTGAAGGTTTGTCTCTTGGCCGGGCGTGGTGGCTCAAGCCTGTAATCCCAGCACTTTGGGAGGCCGAGACGGGCGGATCACGAGGTCAGGAGATGGAGACCATCCTGGCTAACACGGTGAAACCCCGTCTCTACTAAAAAATACAAAAAACTAGCCGGGCGAGGTGGCGGGGCCTGTAGTCCCAGCTACTGGGGAGGCTGAGGCAGGAGAATGGCGTAAACCCGTGAGGCGGAGCTTGCAGTGAGCTGAGATCCGGCCACCGCACTCCAGCCTGGGCGACAGAGCGAGACTCCGCCTCAAAAAAAAAAAAAAAAGGTTTGTCTCCTAAACACTTTAATTGTTCCAGAAGTTCATACTTTTCAAAAGATAATGTGTGTTGCTTGAGACTGACATGTTCTGATCTTATGCACCATGAATCCCTCACTCTTCTATAAAAGAAAGGAGAGTGGGGGTAGGAATCCACCTTTCTTCTGTTTGGTATATGAAGGGGGACAGAGCAGGAGAGTCTTAAACAAAAACTGTGTGTGACCAGTGAGCTATACCAGGAATCACATCCTGGCACACTTTGGTGATGTGGGTGAGGGGAGGAATACAATAAGCAACTATGTGAGGAAGTTGGTCATGCCTAGGCATGGTGCTGTATGGAGGTTTGTGTATACAAAAAGTAAACTGTCTGAGATCCTTCTGCCTGGACACCTGTCTAAGAAAAGAAATGGAATGAAAGTTTTTTGAGATGGAGTCTTGCTCTGTCACCCAGGCTGGAGTGCAATGGTGTGATCTTGGCTCATTGCAACCTCTGCCTCCCGGGTTCAAGTGATTCTCCTGCCTCAGTCTCCTAAGTAGCTGGGACTTCAGGCACCACCACGCCCAGTTAATTTTTGTATTTGTAGTAGAGATGGGGTTTCACCATGTTGGCCAGGATGGTCTCGATCTCTTGACCTCATGATCTGCCTGCCTTGGCCTCCCAAAGTGCTGGATTACAGGCATGAGCCACCGAGCCTGGCCTAGACACTTGGACATCTACTGTGAGCATTAATTGTTCCCTTCCTTCAAAGAGTGTTGACAGTCCCCAAAAAAAGGGAGTGGGGAAACTCATAGGAAAGGTAAGGCAAAGCATTTGTTTTCATAGAGAAGGTTGCCAAGAAGTTGAAGACTGGCCCATTTGGGGTCCTAGTTGATTTTCAGCAACATACAATGAATTTGATGGCCAAGCCAATCTCCTGTGACTAGTTATTTTCATCACAGAACCACTGTAAGTGATTCAGCATGGCCTGGTATAATTTCTACCTGTGCCCAGGAGAGACCAGGGCTGAGCCAGCACGGAAATGGAATTGCCCCTGCCTCCTGGGCTCTGCAAAGGCATCTCTCCTTAGGAAAGAGTGAGCATGCAGGCCAGCCCAGAAAGGAAATGTCATGATTT
This sequence comes from Rhinopithecus bieti, assembly GCF_001698545.2. Lineage (NCBI taxonomy): Eukaryota > Metazoa > Chordata > Mammalia > Primates > Cercopithecidae > Rhinopithecus > Rhinopithecus bieti. Next base: position 1,895,296 of record NW_016804139.1, read on the forward strand.
CTCCTCGTACTCTGGGGTATAGTCCTCTCAAGGAAAATGACATAGCTTCCACTAGAGCAAAAAGAATGAGAATATGAAGAAAGTATTGAGGGTGGAAGGAGAACTAAGGGAAAGGAAGTTGGAAAATGATTTCAAAAGTGAACTTTTGGGGAAATATTTTATCTCAAGAAAAAGCATGAGATGGCTGTCTTCCTTTTCCATCTGAGAAGGTCAAGTTAAAATTTTGTTTCAGTACAATTGCAGCATTTTTGGAATCTATTTCTAAATATACGCATATCAGGGTACATTCCCTTCCTTCGTATTCTGACAGCTCTTCGATGTTACTTCTTTTTAAGCAGTTATTTCATTCTTTCTTTCTTTTTTCTTCTTTTGCATTTTTTGTTGACTGAGTAGTTTCTCCACAGACTTGTGAATTCCTTGGAAGAAGCACACATATCTTATTCACTACTTTTTTGTTCTACTAGCATCCTGTCACTGGACAGTAATATTTCTCAATATTAGGCACTCACTTGTTGAATGAATGAATAGGTGAATAAATAAATCAGTGATCGAGCACATGAACAGGTTGTGAAAGGAACAAATAATGGAATTGGATTGTTTTCAAGTGGGTGAGTCAAGCGTACAGCCACGTTTCTGTTACCTCTGCTGACCTGCATATAATTGAAGGCCCTCGACACCATTCCATACCTGTCTGTCCACCTATTAAATGCCTTCAGTAATACTTTCGTCACACTCAAAACCCTGGTGAGACTCGGTTGTTAGAGGTAAGGAGCCCTAATATCATTTCGCCAAAAATAAAAAAAATAAATAAAACAAGCAACAAAACCCAGTGTACTGAAGGCTCTATTCTTTTTAGAAAAAAATAACCTGGGGTTGTACAGCATCGGAGGAGTTAAAAGCAGCCAACAAAATGAAAAACCAAAGCTCCTGGGGAAAAGTCAAGAACTAGAAAATGCAATAGTTAGCTGATAAAATGTCTGCTTCAGTTTCGGCCAACTTCCTTGAACCTTGCCCCATTGCAGTGGCCCCCAGTTGAAATGGCAAAGAGGTGTCAGTGATAAATCACCCTGCCATGAAACAGCACAAACTTTAGTAAATTGTGTGTGGAAGCCAGAGTGGGTACAATAGTGGTGTAGCCCAGACGAGCCAGCAGGCCTCCAGTGGCGCGGAATATTTATCCCTCCTTAGCCACGGGATGCCTTCTGTTCATTCATAGATGGAAAATGAGTTGGGCGTTTTCATTGAAGCATTCCATTGTCTCTGTCAGGAGTAAACCAAACAAACACACAGAAAGCTAAGATGCCAGCAGAAACCTCTGCCTCAGACCCAGAAAGTTAAAGCCTTACTCTGTACTACTGAAATAAAGCACTGCTCTTACTCTCTGTTTCTTGCATTATGAAACCAGGGGAAAGTGAACTAACTGAACTAATAAAACTAACCTTCTTAAAACATGATGGAGTTCATCTTAGCTATTGTGTGAATGCATCTACTCCACTGCCATTTCTGGGGGAAAGAAAGGAGGAGAAATGCTTGAATGGTTATAGAAATTCAGACCACACATAGATGTGTACCTGCATATTTTGGCAAGAAAGTGAAGTTGTCTTGGAGATGTTCCTTCTTTGATGTGATGGGATGTTGAGGGCCCCTGGTCTTCTGTTGGATACCAAAGCTAAGCAATAGACTTTGCCCCAGCTGGAATCAATTTCTCTTTGAGTGCCAAGCACCCAGTCCATTAGAGGTCTGTATCTAACATGCCTAACATTTCTGCCTTGTACTCTCTGGACGGATCTTAGGTGTTTGTGTAGCATTTCCCCTTTAAGACTGCAAATTCCATAAGGTTGAAATCCATCTCTGATTATCTGGTAATTTTTCTCTGCTCTGCTAACCTTCAAGCATGCACAATATTTTATGAACATTGTGCACATTCAATAAATGTTAGTGGAATGAGTGAATGAATGAATGAATGATATTATTCTCTGTCCCTGAGTAATAAGCAAGGCTTAACCATGTAGAATGCGCTCTCTAACACTTGTAGTACCACACTATAATCTTGGGGCCAACAGAGGTATTCTGTTTAGGTGAATGCCATGTCTTCTTTTAAACCACAGAATCATTATTATTTTAACTTTTAGGATTGAGCCTCCATTTGAAAACTGAGTCCAAATAATTTCCAACTCCCAACTAATCCACAAAATATGCACCAGTAAAACCACACTTGCTTTCAATAGGCCCCATGTACCTTTTCCAGTACATTCCAGAAGAGCCACACACAAAGTGAGCTTGTCTTGTTAACCCCTCCCCTCCCACCTGCCTGTGGGATGTGAGCATTTTCAGACAGTTCTATTGTCGTCAGTGAAATGTCAAACAAAATGGTGTTCAGTGTGCCTGGGGGCTTTACATGATGAGCTGCCTGGCACCCTGATGTCTGCTGTGTAGAGCATTTTTAACGTAAGGGCAGCCAAACCGAATCCCATGCCTGGCTCAGGCCAACTGGAGACACTGGAAGAAACATAGTTTTAAATCACAAGGTGTTTCACCCACATACATTTCTCTTTGTGGGAGACTTTCTCTGGAGTTGAAGAATCCCTTCACATTCGGTTCAATTCTTTTATACTCCCTGTCCCCTGACACACACACACACACACACACACACACACACACACACACACTTGGTTATCTGAGGACAAGAGTTGAGTTGTTTACTGTTTTCCCAGGGTACAAAGTCTTGAAGAGTTTAATTGTGAATGTAATCTGAAGAATCAAAGTCAGCCCCATTCCTCAGAAGAACAGGGTGAGTGTGGGAGAAAGGAATTGTTCGCTTTGCACTGTGCTCCAAGTGGTGTAGCCCACTCCTTTCCCTTTGAGAAAGGTGGTAGGAGGGGGTGGGGTGTGGCACGGGAGACTCAATTGTCCCTTTTATAGAAGAACCCCCAGTCCTCTGGGTTGTGCCCTCTAGGCTCCTTGCTGTTTACTGGATGGGCAGGCCCAGGCTGGGTCCTGCAGCTGGTATATCCTCAGCAGAGATGGAGTTCTGGCTGGAACAGGCTCCCCATGGCTGAACTGGTTTGAAGAATGGGAGGAACTTCCCTGCTACTTCCAAATAGGAACCTGAATCTGTCCTGCCTTCAGTCATTTCAATAGCAGGGCAAGCGCTGACACTGTAGGAGATGGAAGATTATGTAAAAGAATTCAAGCAAAACACTGTATAATTTCCCCTTTCCTGAGTTTAGGAGAGGGTAAGGATTATAGCTGGGAGGAAGAAAGTTGAAGTGAAGAGAAGAAAAGACAAGATGAATAATTTCAGGGTTTCTCATAGTCAGCTTTAGAATTTCATGGAAAATGAAGCTTTGATTTGTGCAACTATTATGCCTGAATTAAATCACCCAGGGGTAAAAGGCATTTGCTGGTCCTGTCATGGGTTCTCTTTCCTTCAATGCATCACCAAGCTACTGGCCACATAGAGTTTTCTGCAGTCTAGTAGTTCAGTGGTAATGGATGACAAATTGAAATTTTGACCACAGTATAAACAAACTACCATTATAAGGACTAATATAGATATTAACCTTGGATTCATTTTTTAAAAAATTAGATAGATCAAGTTGTAGCAGCCAGAGGCTCTTTTCAGGGAAAAGACCTGGTAGTTTATGTAGCTAGTTCATCACCTGCCATGGCAGAATACAGTCCCACTGGTAGAAGCTTCCCCGTACTTGATCTTAACCCATACTGTTATATTTATGATGCTCCTTTGAACATTTTATGTTTTATCTTTTTTAAATCAATAGATGGTTTCTCACAGATTGTGATGGGATTTCTTTATGCATACCTCTCTTCTTGCTGAGTTAAAAATCACAGTCTCTAAAATTATTTCATTTACATTTGCTCCTACATGGACCTCAAGGGTCAAACAGAGCAAGTTAGATCTTTTGGATCTTTGCTTTTTTCATAGCCTCTCACTCACCACTGGCAATTCTGGCTTCTCTTGTCCCATTATCTTGTTGAATATGCTGGCTTCTGTTTTATCCTCTTAGTGGATCTTTTATTAGCAAGAACCTTACTGCACTGGCTTGATTCTTCTGATTTGATCCAAGTTTCAGGCACTCTTTCTTTGTCCTCCACTTGCTCTCCATCTGTAGGTTCTGCTAAGCTACTTTATCAGTGCATGAAAAAGGGAGAACATTCTGTCAATAACAATATTTTATCTAGGGCTCCTGACCAATTAGTGTAAGGGCCATCACTCAAATCCTATTTTCTATTAGTAAAGAGATGGACTTTTTAAAGGGCTGAAGCAAGAGGAGAGAATCACCATTCATTTATTGGGAACTTAGAAGAGAGAGTGAGCAAAATCTGAGCTGCCTCTTAAAGGGATTCACAATTCACTTTTTTTTTTTTTTTTTAAAGAACTACTCATTTTATTAGATGAAAAGAGATATTTCAGACTGCAAAAGTCCTCCTTGAGGCATAATACCTTCTAAAATGTGTAAAATCATAGGATGGTAGGTTGATCTAGGACTTGAAGACTTTGTATTGCCATCTCTATGTATTAGAGATGGGGAAACTGAGGCCCAATGTATTTTAATACATTGATCCAAAGTTGTGCATGTGGTAAGTATGTGAAGCCAAATTTTCAGCGGCCTGAGACTAATTTTTTTCTAATGCAACTGACCACAGCAGAAACAAACTGCCATTATAAGGACTAATATAAACATTAACCTAAATGTATCTGTTGAACACTTTTGGCATAGCTAGGAGTATGCTTGGTGCTGTACAGGTTAAAACAATGTGGATGTAAAGTTGCTGCCCTCAGGAGTTTTACATTGTTTTTTTTTTTCAAAAATAGGACATATCCAACTGAGAAATTAGAGAAGGGTGGGGCTTGATTTATAATCAGTGCTAGAAAGTGCAGTATGGATAGGAGCAGCACTCAATGTTAACCGTGTTGGGTCATGGTTTATAAAACAGATGGGTTCTAAAATAAGTCACACAGAACCAGTAGAATAGAGTTACACAGAGAGACTAGTAGAGGACAGAGAAACAGGGTTCGCTTGAAATATATGGGATAGGAATGGCAAATCCTTGACACAGAGGCCGCTTGCTCATATCTTTATTCACGTTAGACATTTCTCCATGATTGCAGTACTTTTCCAGAGCCCTAGAATGATCAAATCATTATTACTTTTTATTATTTTTTAACAATTTCTGATAGTCAGCACAAAATAGAATAGACAGGGGACCATGAACTCTTCTGGCTAACCTCCATGTTGGGTAAAAAGATCTTCCTGACTGGAGCAAAGGGTTTATATTTTAATATTAGGAGATAAAAACATACAAGCCCTAACTTTGGTAGTCATAAGTAATATTTGTCATGATGTCTTATTAAGAGACCCAAAATGTTTATGTGTAATTGATTTTGAATTTAAATTATTTTTGACTGGGTGCTGTGGCTCAAACTTGTATTCCCAGCAATTTGAGAGGCCGAGGTGGGTGGATCACTTGAGGCCAGGCATTCGAGACCAGCTTGGCGAACATCGTGAAACCCCATCTCTACTACAAATACAAAAATTAGCCGGGCGTGGTGGCGGGCACCTACAATCTCAGCTGCGCTGAGGCAGGAGAATTGCTTGAACCTAGAGGCCAAGGTTGCAGTGAAGAGAGATCATGCCTCTGCACTCCAGCCTGAGCAATAGAAGGAGACTCCATCTCAAAAAAAAAAAAAAAAATTAAATTATTTTTGTCGTGTCGGACCTCCCCAAATCTAGCACTTATTGCAGTACCTGGTAGATATTGGGCATGCAGTAAATATTTTTTAAGTGAATGAAACACATAGGGGTTAATTGTGGCCTTTAAGAGGTGAAAGGCCAGAGTTTTATAAGCTAAATCTGTCCAGCTCATGCCGGCACTGGAGCCATAGCATAGGTATCCACAATGTATCTCAATGAACCGACTACATTCTTCTGTAAAATTGGTATCAGCAGGACCTTCTGTTTCCTGCCATGCACATTTGCTCTAAGTCACAACATTAATTAATAGATAAAATTTATTGTTACAAAAGGAGTAGCGATATTAATTTGCTTGTTTTCATGCATTTGGATGCCTTACCAAACCCCATCCTACCAGAAATAATATGGCAGGTTTAATTTTCAGAGAATACATTGGCACTACTAATTTCAGTTATCAATCAATGAGGTTGTAAAATACATGAGATCGGGGTTTCACTCATTATTTCAACTGCTCACCCACAAATGAACAACACTGATTAAGTACCTACCCTTACGTGGTCTTTTATCAGGGAAAGATGAACACACAGAAAAGCTGGGCGCGGTGGCTCACGACTGTAATCCCAGCACTTTGGGAGGCCGAGGCCAGCGGATCATGAGGTCAGGAGATCGAGACCATCCTGGCTAACACGGTGAACCGCCTCTCTACTAAAAATACAAAAACTAGACGGGCGAGGTGGCGGGCACCTGTAGTCCCAGCTACTCGGGAGCCTGAGATAGGAGAATGGCGTGAACCCGGGAGGCGGAGCTTGCAGTGAGCCGAGATCGCGCCACTGCACTCCAGCCTGGGTGACAGAGCAAGACTCCGTCTCAAACAAACAAACAAACAAACAAAAAAGAAAACAGAAAAGAGTAGGATGTGGTTCCTAACAGCAAGCAGCTGAGAATCTAGGAGGGCAGTGGTGTAATATAACTGCAAAATCTGCCATTTACACCATGTACACATTTCATGGTAGCTACTACTCAGTAAGTACCCATTTTATTCTTTATATCTTCAACATGGGTTTAACTAATACATTTCGTCTCTACTGCCTGTTGCAATTGCTTCATAATGACTACTTGGAGTTCATTGTCAAAAATTCTGAGGCCATGGGTAGGTTCTGGGGAAAAGGGCAGCAGTGAGTGAGTGATGTCAATCTGCAGGCAGAGGAGGGTGAGGTAGCATGTGCTGGGAAAAGAACACAGTGGTTGTACTGAGAAACAGGCTCATGGGAATAGTCCCTAACACCTTCCCTAGTTCTGACTCAGGAGTTCATTTGTTTTTTGTGTGTGTGTGTGTTCAGATGTGGAATCCATAAATGTCATGTTTTAAAAATGTTGATGTTAATACAATTAGATCAAAGCACCACTTCCAGCAGGTTAAAGAACTAGTGAGGGAAGACCTTCACAGGTTTAATGATAATGTCTGGATATTTATTTTTTAAATGGTGGTGATGATAACTAACATTTGTATATTACTTTGTAGTTTACAAAGCACTTTCACAAATTGGAAACAACTTAACTGTCTGTGAATGGAGTATTGGCTAAATAAATCAAGGCACTTTCATACAATGGAATAGTAGGCAGCTATTATATAGAATGATATAGATCTTTATTTACTCACATGAGATATGAGATAAAACACCCATGATAAGTTTTTTTTTTTTTTTTAAAAAGCAGGTTTCAGAGCAGTACATCATGTGCGTCTAGCTCTTTAAAAATTATGTTTTCATAAACACACACATGCACATATAAATCTGCGTGTGATTATGGCAGAGAAAGAAATCTGGAAATTTATACAGGAAAATGCTAATGGTGGTTCTCATTGTTTGCTAGGATGTAGGGGATTTTACTTTCTCCTTTCTATCTTTCTGCATTTTCTGAAAGCCTTGTGATGAATATATTCTTCCATGAAAATAAAAAACAATAGTCATTTATTTAAAACACCTAAGCGCATTATCACATATTAAGATTAATTGATCCTTACAGCTATGCCAAAGGTAGTTATTATCCATGTTTTACGAATGAAGGTTAAGTTCAAATTAACTGCCAGTACTTTGTTTTACTTGTGCCAGGCAATGTAATTTACTTATTGCCCTATATAGTTGATTTACTTACATAAACTCATTTAATTCCCACAGTAATTCTTTGAGGTAGGTATTATCCACATTTTATAGATGAAGTAACTGAGGCACAGAGAGGCTAAATAAATTGTTGGAGGTCACACAGCTTATAAACTTATAAATGGCAGAGCCAGGATTTAAAGCCAAGCCACTTGGCTCCAGAGCCCAGATACTTCACAGTTATGCCACGCTGCCTAATAGAAGGCACAGGGAGGGGGTGGTGGCCTTAGGAACTGAACTTAGATCTTCTGCTCCAAATACTTTTCCCTTGTCACTACACATTTTCATGTGCTTTTTATTTTATGCTGGTCATGAATTGTCAGGCTATTGTCTCTCCCCCTCAATGTAGCCTCATAGCCTGGTGTAATTTATTTATGGGACTTCATGATAAATTTCTCCTGGAATTCAGTATTTGGAATAAAATCTCTCTATGTGCCTATCTATATCTATATCTATATCTATCAACCTATCTATATCACATTTGCCACATGCCAGGCATTCTTCTAGGGCTGCGCTAAAACAGTGAACAATAAAAAAAAGACTCTTGTCTTCATTAGTCTTACATTTAGCAGAATAAATGGAAAATACATCAAAGATATAGAATTTAGAACACTGATAAATGCTATGAATAAAAATAGAAAAGAATCAGAAATACTAATGGCTGGGGACTAGGATGATGTTACCATTAAATAAGGAGGTCAGGGAGGTCCTGTTTTCTTTTGTTGGATAATGAAATTTATTTAATGCAACACACTTTTTTTGTCTAAACTGCCAAGAAACTCAAAGCTCAATTCAAACTCAGCTACAAAAACTGGTACGTTCCAGGTGTGTTCTAGCATTTGCTTCCTTGTTCATTTTAAATGGATTTGATATGGTGTTTCTATTGATACGATATTTCTATTGCCTTGTTTATGTGCCTAGCTTTTAATATAACCAAAAATCCCATTTAAAAAAATAAAATATAAATTTTAAACATTAAAAAAATAAATGGAGTCAGTCCAAATTACAAAAGAAATGAAGACAGACCATTTTCCTTTAGCTCGAAGGAGTCTCTCCTCCTTTTTAAGGTTTATGGAACTTCCTTGGACCTCCATGATACTTTCCGGGAGCCATGAGTGTTGATGGATGCGGTAGGTTTCTCCAGTAATGAAAATTATTGTTATTTATAAGGATCCCTTTAGAAGTTATTGCAATAGATAATTGCTGTTAATTGATGACAAATACTTGCTATTTATCAATAATGAAAATTATTGATATCAGCATCTTCTGTTGCTGTGTACACACTCTTAGCAATGAGATCTTGAGAAACAGTGCTTTCTGTCTGTGTCAGTGGCTGGAAGGTAATTGAAACCATCTTGATATTGATTGACATCTAAGGTAGCCATGCTAGGTTCAGGCCACACTGACTGCAGTTGGCATGGTTAGTCATGGAAAGAAAGAGTTGTTTTTAAATACAATTTTGAAGATATCTGTCATGTATGTTAAAAATGTTTCTCTTTGGTTATTTTCCTTATATAGGGATGGACAAAACATTCTCAACACATTCGTGTTGGCTATGTTCAAAATCAGATTCTCAAGTTTTGGAGTAGCTTTAGAGGTAGTGTATTTGTGATTAGGCTCATAACAAGGCCTTTCCAGGACTGTGGGAGTCAGACAGCCTGAGACTGTAGTGATTGTGGGTCTATCTGTTTCCTCCACTAAATATAAGGACAGACACGATATGCTGATTAAATTGGTACCTAACAGTGTGTTTTAGAGGGCAAATGGTCAATAAGTATTTGAAAAGGCAGTATGTGAATGTATGCCTCTATGTTTGTTATATAGAAAAGGATATTAAAAAATATTAACACATACCAGATTCCCTACTATGAAGAGAATCAGTAAATAAATGTAAAGGTCTTACAACAATGTGTGAACCATAGCAATAAGCACTCAATAAAATTTAACCATGATTAATAGTTACTATTATATTAGGGGAATCGTCTCGTGGCATAGCATAGTGCTTGGCACAGAGCTCACTTCAATAAAGATTCATTTAAAGGATGAATTCCTCCCAGAAGAGGTTAGGTGTCCATTCTCTGGACTTTTCTGGCTGCTCCTGCTTAGCTTTACTCCAGTATATAACGTTAGTATAAATATAACTTGCTTATTTAACTCACTACTCTGTGAGTGCTTCAAAGGCAAGCCTTTTGTCTTTTTCATCTTCACAGTCTTGAGGTGCAGCCTGTGGAATGTGGCAGGCACGCAGTGCATGTGAGGTGAGTGGATGGATGCAAAGATGGATGAATGAGCACATGCCTCCTCTGTGACGCTCTAGTATCAGCTCAGATGTCAAATAGTTTGGGTTAGTACCAAGTAATAGGAAAAAATTTCCCACCTCCTTCTACTTAGCTATAGAACTCTATGATCCATTCATTCAACACATGTTTACTGAGTTGTTCAGTTAGCATTTCAGGACCTGAGAACATAATCGTGAACACAACATCATTCTTGTCTTCGTGGAGCTTATATTGTAAATATCTTCAAGTCTCATTTCATTCACATTTCCTCTTCTCAGAGAGTGCTAGATTTGCTTTTGAAATCACATTGAAAGTTACTATCCTGGGCTTTTACACATTTCACCAGTTGTTCTACTACTGAGGAAGGGCTTCCATTCCATATGCTCGTTTATTATGTGGGGGTGTGGTTGGAAACAGAGAGAAAAGGATTTAAGAGTTAAAGTTTTTAAAGTGCTTGATCACTGCTGCCATATAGAGAGAATTCAGTAAGTTGGAAGATATATCAGATATAGCCAGAGAAACAGATTTTCTCTCTCTCTCTCCATATATATATATATGTCACACATATCATATATAATATCTATCAATTGAGAGATTCTCTCTATATATCATATATGATATATATTTATATATCTCAGTTGAGAGAGAGAGAGTGTATGTGTGTGTGCACATGTGCACTAAGAAATTAGTTCATGTGACTGTGTAGGCTGCTAGGCTATAATTGGTAGGGCAGGCTGGAAACTCATTTAAGAGTTAATACTGCAGTCTTGAGTTCAGAATTCACAGTGTGGGTCAGCAAACTGGGAATTCAGGCAGGTTTCATAACTCATAGGGAATTCTTTCTCAAGGAAACTTCAGCTTTCACTCTTAAGGCCTTCAACTGATTGGATGAGGCTCACCCACATTATGGAGGGTCATCTGCTTTACCTAAATCAATTGATTATAAATATTAATCACATCTACACAAAACCCACCCAGCAACATCTAAACTAGTGCTTTATTAGACCACTGAGCACCATAGCCGAGCCAAATTGACACACATGATTAAGAATCAGTTGTGTTGTCTCACATGATCCTGATGGGATCATCGTAAGACCCTAAGATGTAGGCATGGTTTCTTCACTTTATACGTGAAGAAATTGAGACACAGAAAGCCTTGGTACCTTTCCTTAGGCCATAGAGCTGTGAACTGAGGTCACTGCCAGAAGTCAGGGGTGTGAAGTTCTACTCTGCAACAAGCTGCCTCTTGGTCTGAACTAGAACCTGCTCTTGAAAATGCCATCTCTTCACTGGGAATTCTCTGTCTCTCCTTTTCTAAAACATTTCCCCACTTTAAAAATTTTTTTCTCATGTTGGATATCTTTTCAAACTTATCCTAATGGCCTCTTTGTGGTTCAGGCTTTCCATTTTGAAATTATTCAGTTTGAAATTGGTTATATTTGGGGACATGCAGTTTTGGAGAAGCTCCCAGGATCACATTTTATAAAACGGGTGCTTTTAGTTTCAGTTATGCAAAGTGACTAAGTTCTAGAGATCTGCTGCACAACAGTGTGCTCATTTAAAATACTGTATTGTACGTGTAAGAATATGTTAAGCAGTAGCTCTCATGTCAAGGGTTCTTACAATAACAATGAGTGTGTTTTTTAAAGCTACCAATATACATTTTAGTATATATATATATTTCTTGGTGAAATTCATGTTGACTTGTCACAATTTCTCTAGTCCTTGATGGACACTGTCAATTTCTTGTCCAACTGGAAAGTTATTGACTAATTATAATTTAACATGTGTTTCTTGGATAAATGTATGGTTGTTTATCTCAGTTTATCAACAATTAACAGCAAATACTGTCAAACTCATGGTCCATTAGGAAAATCATCAGTTAAGTCTTGGAAGTTGATGGTGTGATTATGTTAGGACTCTAGCTGTATATTGTATCTGTCATCTCGAGATCTCAGGTCATAGCCATAAACCATGGGGACACATATTAGAAGTATTTGTATTCACATCTCTGCCCCCACAAGACTGGCGACACCTTATGGGGATAGATTCTATTTTGTTTGTATTTGTAAATAAGATTAGTGGAAAATACTATCTTGATTATTCAAAGATGACAAAGGTGATCGTTTTTACTGAATGTGCCCAGTGCTATGCTACAGATAGGTAGGATGATGTCAAAGTAGGGGAGGAGGAGAAATACTGTTCTGCTAACACCTGCTTCTCCTTCTCCACTTTATTCCAGGCAGCCTGGGTTTCTCTGTTGCATTTCACTATGTCCTGTAGATTTCTCTCCAGACTCATAGATTCCATTTTCTCTATTAGGCTGTGGGCCCCAGGGAGACCAGGAGCCAGGTCTTACTCACCTATGTTGCTTTAGTGCTCCATTCAGTTTTAAGCAGTAAAGATTTAAAACTTTGGCAGATGTTAGAGCGAGGCAGTTTGGGTGGGGGTTGAGGGGAAGGGAGGGCATGAACTCTGGAACTAGGCTGCCCAGGTTTAAGTGTCACCCTTCCTGCATATTATATGTGTAACCCTGAGTAAGTTACTTAATTCTCTGCCTCAGTTTCTCCATCTGAAAAAAGAGAGATAGCAATAGTTGCCATTTCATAAGATAATAAGTGTAAAGCACTTTAAATAGTAATGGGTATAAAACATAAAGTATACGGCCGGGCGCGGTGGCTCACGCCTGCAATCCCAGCACTTTGGGAGCCCGAGGCGGGCAGATCACGAGGTCAGCAGTTCAAGACCAGCATGGCCAATATGGTGAAACCCTGTCTCTACTAAAAATACATAAATTAGCCAGCACGGTGGCACCTACCTCTTATCCCAGCTACTTGGGAGACTGAGGCAGGAGAATTGCTTGAACTCAGGAGGCAGAGGTGGCAGTGAGCCGAGACTGCACCATTGCACTCCAGTCTGGGTGACAGAGCGAGACTCTGTCTGAAAAAACAAACAAAAAATACATACACACACACACACACACACACACACACACACACACATATGTGCAAAATATACATGCCTATTTTCATTGTAAACTACTCGTGGTTTTATGTCTCTGGTCTTCTAGTGACTTGCTGCTATTTTATGGATTAAAGAACAATTTTCACAATAAAATCACATCAGCAGTTGCATTCTACCACCTGGTTGAGAGCCAAATCTTGGCTCCCACTACCTTTCATATTTCTTTGTATTTCCCTTAGCAGCTAACATTGGACCTGGTATGATTCATCATTTGTCACTAGGACTTTTTATTTTCTAGCCTCCCTAGTATTGAGAAGAACTAACATTTACCAAATGTCTACTAGGTGCCAAGCTAGGTATCTGATCCTTATACACTGATAAGGACAGTGGTTTCATCTCTATGTTATAGAGGCCCAGGGACATTCAGGGTCTTGGCCCATTTCAAAGAGTTAGGAAGTGTCACAGCCTGGTTCTGCCTCCAGATTGGCCTCACGTCAAAGGGAATGCTGTCTCTCACTGATCATCCCTCCTCCTTCTACCTGTCACTTTCCTGGGGTCCTAGCAGGTACCCTCCAAAAGCCAGAGGAATCCATGTGTTCTTCTCCGGCCAAGTATGACTCTTGTAACCATTTGTTCTGGATCTCAGAACTTTTATTAGAGGGCCTATGAATGAATAAGCAAGGTCTTGGCAAACCATATCTATTTTCCTGTATCTGTGCATTGGCATCCACGCCGGATTAGCTGGTACTATGCTAACCTTGTGATGAGAGCATCCAGCAATACACAAGCCCAATGTAGGGCACCAGTCGTTTTTCCTTAAAAGACTATTATGTTTGATCTTTTAAAGTAATAATTGTCACTGCTATTATGACAAATATTAGAACTTTACTGAGCTTCTCTATACGTATATAATTTAATAATGAGTCTAGTTTTTATTTCAAATTACGTATGGGTCAGGGACCTATGGAGGTCTTCATAGGGCCTGACTGGCATACTCAGTCTAGGATGTTTCAGAGATTAATTAGATCTGTTTTTAAGACCCTGGCCGATCCCCACCACTTCTCCATCAATGTGTTCAACTATTATAGTAATCACATGTGGATATTTTGATTGATTACGCATCGGATCTTCTATTTACTCTTAGACTGTAAGCAGCTTCAGAGAAGACGGCTATAAAATCACACGCAAGTTAAGCACCTGGGATGTTGCTGAACTATCACTTGGAGTGTAGCGAATTCTGATTGAAGTTTCCACATTCATCTTGTGTTCCATACATTTGCAGATACACACATTCCCACACATGCACCCATGTGTAGAGAGCTTTGTGATGTGTGTCTCTTGTGTTTGCCCTGGCATCATGGAGCTAAAGTAATTATTGGACCCCAGTGGAGTATTTTATCACAGATTTTCAGTTTTAATTTTAATTTTTTAGGATCAACTTTATCTTTATAAGGTAGAAAGACTGTGAACATTTAGGATTTCATAGGCAGAATTCACGTAGGGAAGAATAAAGTCTGTTCTGCACCCTTTGACATGTCTAAAGTTACTGTCTGAGACATAATCACTGTACACATGAATTGAAGAGATATATTTCTCTGGATAATTTTCCAAGTAGGGTGGTGTTCTTTTTTTCCTGTCTCCTATTCTCCTTTTGGGTGTTGGTGCTACTTGTAATATTTAGAGATATAATCTATGAATTTTATGCTTACATTTCTTCTCTCCTATGTCACCAGTATATTTTACTTAATTTCAACTTCGGGTAGTTATAGAGTAGTTTTATGAAACATATTCAAAGAAAGCTTCAGTACATATAAGTACTCTAACTTACACATTTTCCTTTTATTCTGTGTGAGAAATTACTGCGTTTCACTTATTTTTGGAATTTTCAAAATTTTAATTGTTCACATTTAATGCTTGATGATTTTGCCTAGAAGTACCTAAAAAGGCACTTGAAATTGGAAGACGCAGACACTGTCGCTTGTTCTCTTAAAGAGTTACATTTGCTCGCAATGTGCACTGTACCCTTCCACAAACATGTGCCCTAGAATACCATCACGAAGCATCGGTAGTGAATTCAAGTATCACTGTTCGTCTATTTCAAAGTTTTCAAGTTTTTTATTTTTTTTTTCCCACACAAATCTTTAATCTTAAAAAATGCCTTCTCTTACACATTTATTTTAGAGGCTCACTCTGTGCTCCAAACAGTTTTCTTCTTTCTTCCCTCTCCATGTGCACAAGTCACCCACAGAGAGGAAACCATGAACCACTGCTTCCCATACCTGTTTGTACATTCGTGAGTCCCAGCATCCACTTCATGGGATAAAACACGCAGAAATCTTAGTATGTGCATTTTATTTTAAAATGCCCCAAGTAAGGAGGAAGAGGAAAGGATAGGAGAACAGAAAGCTAACTGGAGCTGAGACACTCGAACAAAGTAGAAAAGGGCATTTATGTAGTGGGAACTGCAGTGCAGGCACTCTAAAAGGCTCCTCATCTACAACCATTTACTTAGTCCTCTTGAATTCCCGTGTTAAGTCTGTGCGGTAGGTATTATCCCCATTTTCAAGATGGAAAAATAAAGAATCAGAGAAGTTAAGCAGTTCAACTACTGGTACTGAGGTAGGTTGTACTGAAGTGGACTTCACACTCAGGTTTGTGTCTCTGGGACTCCTTACACAGCCTTCACAACCAACGTATTCTGCATGTGACTGAGTTCTAATTCTGCTCTGAGGTCTCTGTTTTTAAATGTGTAGTTTGCAAATAAAGAAAGGGATGATGAATGCAAACTTAATGCTTTTTTACAAAGCGAGTTTTTAAAAAATAAATCACTACCTTTGCGTCAGACCTCAAACTATTACATAATCAATGCATGCAACTTTCATTGCTACTCGGTTATAATCAGTGGTTTATGTTTCGTTCTTACTTGTTTGTTTGTTTTTTTTTTTTTNGTTAGGCTGCTCCCAGTTAGGCTCTCCCAGTTAGGCTACTCGGGTGTCAGGGACCCACTTGAGCAGGCAGTCTGTCCGTTCTCAGATCTCAACCTCCGTGCTGGGAGAATCACTACTCTCTTCAAAGCTGTCAGACAAGGACATTTACATCTGCAGAGGTTTCTGCTGCTTTTTGTTTAGCTATGTCCTATCCCCAGAGGTGGAGTCTACAGAGGCAGGCAGGCCTCCTTGAGCTGCAGTGGGCTCCACCCAGTACGAGCTTCCCAGTCGCTTTGTTTACCTACTTAAGCCTCAGCAATGGCAGGCGCCCCTCCCCCAGCCTCACTGCCACCTTGCTGTTAGATCTCAGACTGCTGTGCTAGCAATGAGGGAGGCTCCGTGGGCATGGGACCCATCGAGCCAGGTGTGGGATATAATCTCCTGGTGTGCCGTTTTGCTAAGACCTTTGGTAAAGCTCAGTATTAGGGTGGGAGTGACCCAATTTTCCAGGTGTTGTGTGTCACGGTTTCCCTTGGCTAGGAAAAGGAATTCCCTTCCCCCTTGTGCTTCCTGGGTGAGGCGATGCGTCGCCCTGCTTTGGCTCTCACTCACTGGGCTGCACCCACTGTCCTGCAATGACTGTCCGACATGCCCCAGTGAGATGAACCCGGTACCTCAGTTGGAAATGCAGAAATCACCTGGCTTCTGTGTTGCTCACGCTGGGAGCTGGAGGCTGGAGCTGTTCCTATTCGGCCACCTTGGCGCCTCCTTCTGTTTGTTTTTTTAGGTGGGATGGTAATGGAGGCAATAGGGATTTCAGAATTAATATTCATGGGTCTACTCCAAATAGCCATAGGTCATCCCTGATGGCCTTTGTTCTTCTAGCTCCAGAAAGTGTAAAGATATCTAGAGAGGCAGTCTCTTCTGGTTTTGTATTCTGGGCCGTTTACTTTTGCCCCATTGAGAGATAGCTCACCAGACTGCCAGGTGACCCAGGTACTCTGGAGCTCAGCTATGATTACTCCTAAATCAGAGCCACAAAGTTCCCAAAGCCTACATTTTAGGAAATAAATTTAGTGGAGTTTGTTTTATTAATATTTCCTAAATCAGAGGAGATTAGAAAGCCACATATTTTAGCCCCACTTTCTGAAGGTTGGCACCACAGTGAGTTTTCAGTGTCCTTAATCCATGTGACCCTTTTCATATTTGACTACATTTCCAAGCAGAGGCTGTAAAATATCTGTTGGAAGTTGATTCTACTATTGATGCTAAGAGACAAAGTTAAAGTCCATTTGTTAAGGTCTGTTCTAGATTAGATAAGCATACTGTATATACTGTATGTACTTCATGGAAACACATTTGTAGCATGGAAAATATCTTTTTTCTTTTCTTTTCTTTTCTTTCTTTTTTTAGACAGGGTCTCACTTCAGTGTCCAGGCTGGAGTGCAGTGGCACCATCTTGGCTTACTGAAATCTCTACCTCCTGGGTTCAAGCGGTTCTCCTGCCTCAGCCTCCTGAGTAGCTGGGATTACAGGCATGCACCACCATGCCAAGCTAATTTTTGTTTTTCAGTAGATACAGGTTTTCACCATGTTGACCAGGCTGGTCTTGAACTCCTGATTTCAAGTGATCCTCTCACCGTGACCTCCCAAAGTGCTGGGATTACAGGCATGAGCCACTGCATCCGGCTGAAAAACATCTTTATAATAAGATTTTTCATGTGGTCATAATATGTGTTTTACTCTGGCCTTTGTTTGGAATTGCTATCTTCAAAAGGAGTCTTCATTTCATTTAAAGAGAAGGGTGGCATTATAATAACTGTTTCTTCTCCTTAGGGGTGTGCTTCAATGACCTGAATCAGACACCCCAAGTTAACTGTAAAGGTTGATCTGCAAAGAATAGTGCACTCTTTTAAATGATATGTCAGATCAAATTTAGAGACACTTGTTGTAAGGCTTCTTTTGATCAGAGCAGGGTGCCATGTGTTGGCTGTGCTCATCTTTGAGTCCTGCCTTTTCTTAATTTCCCTGGTGGTTTTAGCTGGATGTGTGTGGTGTTTTTATCTTCCTGCTGAACATGAAGCTGTGGTTCCCTTCTGATTTGTGAAGAGACTACTAGATGTCTAAGTTATGCGACTGTTAAGTGCAAACAAAAAATGCTATTTTTCTGCATAGCCTGATCGTTAAGAACAACATTAAGAACAACAGTTTGAAGTCAAATAAGACTGTCTTGAAGTTTCTGGTCTCCCATTACAAGCTTTTTGTCTTTAGAAAACTTACTTCACCTCTCTCAACTTCAGTGATTTTATCCTTAGAATCAGATTAGTAACAATACTTACTCCTACTGTTAGTGTAAGGATTAAATGAGATAATCTACAGAACTACTCAGCACAGCATTTGGCATACAGTAAGCATTCACTGAATGCTGGATGTTATTTCTGTATTACTATTTTTATTTTTATTCTAGCCCCCAAATCTGTGAACTACGAACTTAGAGAAGCAGAGAAGGCTGCATTCATAAAGGTGAAGAAGAATAGGGAGACTAAAGAGGACCTGACTTCATTTTCCATTCCTTAGACTTGTTTATTACAGTTGTAGGTCACCATGGAAACTTTCAGGATTAAGATGGCATTATTGAGTTAAGCATTCAATGAACACCTCAGGGAAGGAAAGCCATAACATGTATGCATGCCATAAGTAGTTTTCAAATGAAAGGGTCATCTGGGGGCGAAGAGTGGATGGCAGTTATTGACTTCCTTGTCTGACATCATTTCCAGAATCCACAGAGAATCAGGATCAAGAGTTGAAAGTGTGATCATGTCTCTGTGTTTGGCTTTTGTGGACCATTCCATAAAGTTGTCAATAGCTATGGCCAGAATTTCAAAATGGGAAGCTGCTCTTTACATACCAGGGAGTAGGGCTTTCTGAAATAGATTCTGAAGTCGAAAAGAACTCTGAGTGTTTTCTGAGAAGGGTTGACCTCCTTTCATGCCACTTACTGTGAATTAAAGCTGCGAGGGAGAACTAGTTTGGGCATGTGGTACAGCACTTAGCGCCACCGCTGCCAGGGAACAAGATTTGTGTTTCTAAGGAGATACAACAAAAAGGAGAATGCTTTAAGAGCCAGCGGCTGTCAGAGTGTAAAAGTATCTATGTTCAGAAAGGGAAATAGAAGCTGAATTAAGTAATTTTATACACACGTTACGGGGTGCCCTTCTGTGAGTAATTCTTAAATTCAAAAGCAAATAGTTGTGACCACAAAGGGCTTAGTACATCTCAGCTGATTTTAGCTCTCAGACTCCAACTGGATATGATTGGTATTGACCTGCTCTGTGCATGTGATTTTAAGATGGTCTGACTCTTGTCTGTCATTCTGTTGGGTTGTATTAATAACAGGGGACAAAGGGTGACATAGTCCAATAAAGTTTTGAGCAGCCACTTGACAACGTATTCCAAATAAAAGAGAGGAGGAAAACCCTAGCTCTACCAACTGGGACCATAAAACAGAGTCTTCTACACCCTCTTTAATGCCAATATTAACCAGTTTGCAAATGTTTAGTCAGTTATGGGTATGGATGGATGTCCTGAATGGGTTCCTGGGATAAAGTATCATCACAGAACAGAAATCACAGGGAGAGCGCACCAAGGAAAAATTACAGTACTGCTATATTTACTTAGTGCCTCTGCACTAGGGTTTTATTTTCCACAGTTGGAAAGGGAACCACCTGTCTCAACTGCTGATGTCAGAGAGCTCCCTCGAGACACAGGGCTGCTGGAAGGCACATGATACTGTACATATTTGCTCTTACGTTCGTATCTGGCTAAGATTGGGTTTCAGATTTGTACCCTATTGTGGAGTTCATTTAGCAGTGACTCTCAGGTGCCCTCCCACGTCACCGTGCCCTTGTGAATTAAAAAGTGGCCTGCCGAAGCCCTTGTTGTGAGTGTTCCCTCATCTCGCGATGCCAGTATTTGCACTGCAGTAAAATGAATGACACACATGTTGGGGTTATCCTCTATGGATTCAGTTTTGAAAGTGAGTATCAGGAGGCATTATCTCTGCACCTAGGAGGCTTTATGCTATTGGTAGGTGGGGTTTTGTTTTATTTATAGTGATGAAGGCTTTTAAAGATACATATATGTGTGTATACCAGATTTGGAGGTTTTGTATGTGGATTGCTAAACAGACAAAAAAAATTTAAAAAGAGAGATAAGTATGTAGCATACTTCATTTTTTTTTTTTTTTTTAAAGCTGTTCATTTGTCAGCGTGGATAATTTGTTGTAGAGTGAATAAAATGCCTAATTTGGAAAGACTGGATATTATGACCATGCATTTCAAGTGATCTAGTGCATTCTTTTAGTTTTATTTTATTTTAAAGATTTTGGAGTTGTGTAATCCACTGCTCCAGTTTTCTGGAGGAGAATTCGGCGTTTTAAATGTAGCTCCTTAAGGAAATGTGAGGACCACCGTGTTGCACGACTCCAGGCACTCATAGTCAAGAACTCACACTTAAACGATCCTGCTGGCTATGTGTGCAATCTCCAGAAATATGATGCCCTCAACATTACTCAAATGTTATGTAAAAGTAGAGTTGTTACCAACAATTGCAGGAGGCTTGCTGTTAGTGAAGTTGTTCATTATTTTAATAATGCCATGCATCTCCATTTAAATATCTTCACCAACTGCAAATTATATGGTTATTACACAAAATAGGTGGAAAACAGAGTCTGAGGGTGTAAATTACATTCTTGGGCCACATCAAATCAATTTCCTTTTAGGGATAAGAACCCGAGTTCTTAATTCCCAGCCGTCCTATGATGCACACCTTCAATTAAATTTATATTGGAAATGATGCTTGATGTTTTTTTCTCAAGTCCTAAAAATAGAGTAAATAGGATGGGCTAAGACCCCTTGGTTCATCTAATCTTCCCCCCAGTGTAGGATTTTCCTATGAACCATTAAAAGTGTTATAATATATGATTGATATTAATTAGTTTTCTGTAAAGTACTGCACTCCTTAACATGAACTGAACTAGAAATAAATATATTACCATGAATTAAGATTTTATTAGTTGCAAAGAAGAATTGGATGAAGGCACCTATGTGAAATCCTAAGTACAGGCGTCAAACTGAATTAATGCCAGCACTGCCTTGAGATTAATTTGAGTACTGAATAAGAAATAGTATACCATAACATAACTGTGTTTACTGAATCATTCTTGGCATCAAAAACTAAAGCTACATTATAAATGCAACAACAGGCTTTTCTCCCTTGGAAGAGAGAGGCGGGTGCATTTTGTAATTAAAGTGAATGTTACCCTCTGAAAAATGCCTCTCGTCCCTAGGAAGGAAACAGCCTTCTTGAGAACCCTGCATCCTTGTATATATCTCAGACTTTGCATACTTGGTGTTGTTCTGGCCATCTTCTGCATCCTAGAGTATAGTCAGCTCTATTTTCCACTCACTTTATGTATTTTCATCTTATTACTCTGTATATGTTTTGGAAAAGATGTGAAGGGTGCTGAAAAGTTTTATGGGATTGCCCCAGGGATGTTCTAGAAGGGATTGCTGATTTTATAGGGAGAATGGATTGTACAGCATTCAATACAGGGCCATGCAGACTGAGGCCTGCGAAGTCCTGAGGATCACTTTTTACAGATTGTGATGTGAGTAGCGCCCCCTGGAGTTGTGCATTGCTGTGGCTCTGCTCTACTTTCCCTTAATGATTCTGAAATTTCCTGATTTTATAAATTTTATATGCATCTATGATATAGGTTACTTGCAGACCAAATGCAAAACTTTAAAGTTAAATAGGAATACTAGGCACATCACACATCTAATTTTAAATTGTATAGTAACTACATTTTTATTTTTTTATTTTATTTTATTTTAATTTTTTGAGACTGAGCTCTCTCTGTCACCCAGGCTGGAGTGCTAGTGGGCCGCGTCTCAGCTCACTGCAAGCCTCCGCTCCCCGGGTTCCCGCCGCATTCTCCTGCCTCAGCTCCGAGGTAGCTGCGGGACTCCAGGCGCCCGCAACCCGCCCGGGTAGATTTTTGTATTTTTTAGTAGAGGACGGGGTTTCACCGGTTAGCTAGGATGCGTCTCGCTCTTCCTGACCTCGTGATCCGCCCTCCGTCTCGCCTCCCAAAGTGCGTGCGGCTTGAGCCACCGCGCCCGGCCAGTAACTACATTTTTAAAAAGGTAAATTTAATTTTAAAGTCTTTGACTTAATATATTCAAAATATTATATTGACAAATGACTCTAAGTTATTAATGAAATATTTTACATTCTATTTTTCGTATTCAGATTGAAATTCCAGGTATATTTTATATCTATAGAAGTCTCAATTTTTGTGTGGACACATTTTAAGTTCTCAGTAGCCATATATGTGGCTAGTGGCTACTGCATTGGCTGGCATAGTTTTGGACTTAGATAGCAACTTGCCAGCATTTTACTACACAGAAAATTGCTTTAAAGAAAAAAAAAAATACCTTAAATGTCAAAGATAAAATATAACATATCCTTTATGCCATTTATCAATTTAAGAAGCGATTATGTGATTGATCACAAATTTGCGAGAAGTGTGAATGCTAAGACAATTTAGATGATAGGCCGCTGGTGGCACAATGAACTTTATATTGAATTGTTTTGTTCCTGTGGCTTTGTTTTCCATTCTTCCCTCTGTGTGTATTTCAGATATCATCATTTAAAACACAATTGATACTTTGTGGTTCCTCTCATTGTCCCAAACTCATGCTTTCTTGTCAGTTTTCATGCACCATATGAATGTCTTATTTCTTTTTTGTTTGTTTGTTTGAGACGGAGTTTTACTCCGTTGCCCAGGCTGGAGTGCAGTGGTACAATCTCGGCTCACTGCAAGCTCTGCCTCCCACATTCAAGCGATTCTCCTGCCTCAGCCTCCCAAGTAGCTGGGACTACAGGCCCCTGCCACCATGCCCAGCTAATTTTTGTATTTTTAATAGAGACCAGGTTTCATCATATTGGTCAGGCTGGTCTCGAACTCCTGACATCAGGAGATCTACCCACCTCAGCCTCCCAAACTGTTGGGATTGTAGGCGTGAGCCACCACACCCAGCTGGATTTCTTAACAGAAATTCTTGAAAGACTTTTGGCTCAAATAACATTGTGGCCAGCTTAATGGAAACAAAAATTGTTTTCTCCACTTGCTGCTTCTGGTATCTTTAGAGGTAGTGCCAGCTCAAGACTGGTATGAGGCTGGTTTTTACTTTTCTTTAGGTAAGTAGAGAAACAAACAACCACCTGGCAATCCTACAACTTGTGATAACACTGTCCCTCATAGAAAGTCAACTTACTATAGGACTTAAAGAGAACGTCTGATGTGCTTGGTTTCCAAATCTTTATTTTTCTTAGGTGAGGAAGGCAGGTGAAGAGCAAACACTTGCATCTACTCTAATGTTGCTTGATTTTACATTGAGTTTTAAGTAGTCAAACATGAATGGCAGGCATCATTATTGAGTAGCCATTATATGCCAAGCACTTGGCTTATACTCATTTTCTTTAACCTTAACATGAGCCATGTAAAATAGGCATTTCTATTTCCATTTTTGTAAATGAAGTGCTTGAGGTTCAGATAGTTTAGGTGACATCTTGAGTTCCTACAGATAGATCGTAAGTAACAGATCTACATTGTCTGACTCCAAAGTCCATGCTCTCGGAGAAGAGGGACACATTTTCCGAGCAAGTCAATAATGAGTTTTGAACCAAGAGAAAAGACTAACATTTTAGAGTTGTAATGTTCTTTCACTTCACTTATTCAAGAAATAAATACAGAGAATATGTAATCCCATTTCATTTTTTGATAGAAGAGGAAATAGATTAAGAAAGTTAAAGTGGCTTTGTCCAAAGTCAGACAAACAAACCTAGACATCAAGTCCTTTGAGTCCTGCTCCAAGGCTGTTTGTCTGAGTGATTTAAGGGTCCCTTTAAGGAGGTAAGTTGGACGTTGGGAATCTTTTTTTGTGACAGGCTGCAAACTTCAAAAATGTGTGGTACAGAAACTTTATTTCTCTTTCTTTTCTATGCATTTTAAACTTGTTATCGAAGTATATGATATTGAAAAGTACATATATCATAAGAGTTTAGCTCAGTGAATTTTCAGTAACAATGTACCCATGTAACCAGCACAGACAGCAAGAAAGAAACCCTAACTAACTTCCTGGAGCCTCTTCCCGCTTGACTGTGGTGCTCCCTGCCCTGCCCCAAACCACTACCCAGGGCAACCTCTCACCTGATTTGCAGCCACCTAAGTTAAATATCTGTTTCTGTGCTTTATAGAAATGGAATCATAACGTATGCACCTTTCATGTGTGTCTGGCTTCTTTTGCTTCACATTACATTTCTGGGATTTATCTACATTTTGGTGTGTAGCAGAAGTTCATTAATTCTCATTGATATATTTGGCCATACTTTCAAGTATAAAATCCCTAACAAACATAATACTGTAAGTGGAATGAATAGGTTGATTTCATATTAATTACTGGTTAAATTGCTTTTTTCCTAGAAAATTATTAGCTATAGTTTTGTGTGATTTGGGCTAAAACAAAATAACAAAGCTGAAATATGGTGCATCAGCAGTTACAAAGCATAGCACAATGCAGGATATCACCCCTGTCCTGTGGTTTTTACGTAATATGTGACATTGAATGACGTCATAGAGAAGACAAAGAGAGCACACAAGCTGAACATACCCACAGGAGTGCCCTAGGTAGGTGTTCCCACTTAGTGGCTTTGTATGGCTGTGCAAAATGTTAGGTGTGGCCCATTTTTAGGTGGCCTGCATGCAAATGGATCTACTAACATGGATAGTAGAAAGTTCCACCTCAGGGGCTAGGCGCGGTGGCTCACATCTGTAATCCCAGCACTTTGGGAGGCCAAGGCGGGTGGATCATCAGGTCAGGAGTTTGAGACCAGCCTGAACAACATGGTGAAAACCCATCTCTACTAAAAATACAAAAAAAAAAAAGTTAGCCAGATGTCATGGCGCGTGCCTGTAATCCCAGCTACTCAGGAGGCTGAGGTGGGAGAATAGCTTGAATCCGGGAGGCAGAGGTTGCAGTGAGGTGAGATTGCGCCACTGTATTTCAGCCTGGGCAAAAAAAAAAAAAAAACAAAAACAAGTCCACGCCAGAATTGTTAAGATTTTTTGCTTTTGTTTTGAAAAGTGGTAGGGAAAGAATTTACTCTGATCATCTGCTTGGCCAAAGTACAATCTGGACCCTTTAAAGAATAATAGAGGTTTTGCCTTGTTTAAAATGGGTCTCTTGTCAACCTCTTTTTGCAGATTGTCTCACAGGCACAGAATCAAGGTTTCTTATGTTAGTTTTCTTATTACTTCTTCTTCCTAATTGCAGGAAAATGTGAATGTAATGCCAGTGAATACTGCTAGTGAGAACCCAGCATCGTGTGAGAATAGCTGGGGGTTTATCAAGGCATTGTCCTGACTGAGGTTTATCATTTACCTGGTCATCTTTTCCTTACTCCTATGTCATCAGTGCTCCCTCTCCAAATTTTCTGGTAGAGAAGTTAGTTTTCCTATGACTGATTCATTCACTCAACCTTAAAGGAAAACCTCCAAGCTGGTTGGTCTTAGATGGCACCAAAGCATACATCTTCTGTCTCTCACTCAATAGAGTTGTATGTACAAAGGAAACAGTTGAAAAGGAAACGCTGTCCTGTGATATGGCCTTGGTTTAATACATTTGCTAATACTGTTATGGTAAAATATTAGGCATATGACCTTTTTTCCTCCCTTCACACCCTACATTAATATCTCAGCTGATACCTTCTAAATTAAAAATATGTACAATCTTTTACCAAATATAATGAGCTTTTTATTTAAGGAGGGTCTTCTGGTATTAGGCGGAAAGGATGTTACTTTAAACTCGCATTTCCTTAGCTGCTGTAGACCTTATTCTTATGTACAAAACCCTGAATATAATATCTATCCTCCTTTCTAAATCTTCTCTCTCTGGGTGATACCATTTCTAAATCACATGTAGTGACTACCACATCAGTTGTGTAGTTTTCACACTTGCTGTGCATGCAGGGACTCGGTCTTACATATGACTCGTGCTACTTTCCAGAATTAATGATAAACAAGATGAAAGCCAGCTGCTTCTCTGGGCAGCTACCTGAACTTTGTAAGAAACACAGGTCTCTAGGAAGCTGAGCTTCTCAGAGCCAATACCCGTGGTTGAAAGTATTATATTTCACAAGTTCTCTGGCATTCTTTTTCTAGAATGGTTGAGTGGTTAAATATCTGTATTGCAAGGAAAATGATGAAGCTGTGCTCTTTCAGCAACACTGAGCACCAGTTGCCTTTCTTGTACATCATCTCTGATTTCCAGTGTCTTTGTGAAACGAGACATTTGGATTCACCCTATGCAAAGAAGTCTTCCTGAGTTGTCTGTCTCTGTCAAGACAGGCACATCACTGCATTTTAGATCTGGCAAAGATCTTTGATTTAATTGAATCTGGCCATCTTTGTTGACAGATAAGGAAACCGAAGCTCAGTATCATTACATGAACCACCCAAAGTCGAATTGCTGGCAAGTGACATAGCTGAATGAGGGCCATGTTCTTCTTATCTTGCATTTTTCTTTCATTTTGGGCTAAATCAAGAGCCTCAAAGTGACTCCACCTGTCAGGTAGACTTGAGCCTCCAGTACTCACCTTAAATCTCATAAGGCTGGCTGACTTTGGTTTCAACCTCATTACCCCTCTTCTTACAAATATTCTTAATAGTTAAAATAATGAACACCCATGTGTAGGAAGAATGATCTGCAGGCCAAGGAAACTGTGAGAACATGAAATCAGATTGGCTGATATAAAACTTTCGTTCCTATGAATATAGTTGACCTTCCAGGGGAAAGAAAGTGGGTTTTCCCCTCTTGTGAAACTTGAGAAGCCAAAAGTGAGCTTTCTGCCCAAGCACTGGGCTGCAAAATGGCAGCATTTACACAGGTTGTTTCACATTTAGGGATGGGCTGTGTTCCAGAAGTTTACTTGCATGTCACTGGGTTGAAAGTGGGGCTGCATTTTCCTGGTCAAATCAATTTCAGTCATCTCCAATGGAAGCCATGTCTCTAAACACTCTTCCCATAAGCCTTTGCTGGTGGCCCCTCCTTTTTTCCCCAGTTAGTTGATAGACCCTCTTCTTGAGAATTATTCTTACCAGTTTATTCAAACCATTCTTGAAAATATTTACTATTATATAAATGAATGAAGTTTCTTTAACCCCACCCAGGCTAATTAAGATTTTTGAAGAGAAAATTGACTTAACAATTAAATTTCAGATTGAGAAACAAAGGGAAGATAGTAGTGGTGTCTGGGGGACAGTGGTTTTGGTCTACCTCTGAGGCAAGCTAATAGAAGTTGATAGCTTCCTTCTCTCCATAATTCTGGGATTTCTAAGTATACTGCGCACTAACTTCCCTCAGTGTTGCTCATGAGCTTTGCATCCTAAGTGGAGTAGCTGTTTGACTTGGTATGACAGGCAGAAATGGCTTCATTTTAAATATATGATGAATATTTGAGATACAATATTGGGCATCAGGGGCCATTTCTATCTGCTACAATCCCTGTATGTTAAGCAGGCATGGCTTTAGTACTGAATCTCTCTGTTCCTCTCAAAACTGAATAATTCTTCTTCTTCTGAATATGAAAGTCATGCATGTTTATAAGAGAAAATTTGAAAATTACAGAAAAGCACACTCACATAGAGGAACGTAAAAAGTACTTATAACGTCATCAGCCACTACAAACAGCTTGTTATATTTCCCCCTCATCCTCTTCTTCTTTCTCAGGATATATTTTTACAGGTAAACTTTTCATGATTATAGTTTTTTCAAGCCTAATTTTAAACCCTAATATATTTTGAACACTTTCCTATTATGCCATTAAATATATTTTACAACAGATTTTAATAACATTTTATATATATATATATACATACCTCTCTATAATTTATTGAACTAGGTCACTTAATGTTGGACATTCACATTGCATTCAAGTTTTCAATAATGCAAATAATGTTGCATTGGGTATCCTCATATGAAAAATCTTTGTACACATTCCCTTTATTATTGCCTCAGGATGAATTTCTAGAAGTAGGTGTTTTAGGTCTGTGAGGTTTTTAAAAGTTTTAAATACATATTGCCTGCTTGCTCTGTATAAAATTATACCCAGTAGAATCCTACCAGTAGTATCTAATGTCTGTTTTCGATTGAGCTGCTAAATGTAGAGGTCAGTCCTAGAAGTGGTCTTGGTTAAGGATGTTTTCTCAAAAATCTTCTGTCTAATTGGGCCAGCAAATATAAAGTAAGAGTTTATCTGTTGCCACAAAATTGAACTTAGACCTCAAAGCTAATTGCTTCTTAAGATGGGAATTTATTTCCCTTCTACCTCTCTGACATGTTTGGGATATATATATACATATCAGAGCAAAATTCAAATATCAAAGCACTGGAAAAACCCATAACAGAAACACAAGTCAAATAACCAAAAATCCTTCCAAGACTCTGCCTGGTGGTATTTAAAAAAAGGAAAAGAAAAAAAAAATTGTCTATTTATTGTTACCTTTTGAGACTGTTTGCAAAATATAGTTTTAGTTTTGTTTTTGTTGGTTTCCTTAAGATCGAGAAAAGGCTAAGCTAATTCAGGACTCAAGCGCTAAAAAAATAAGTATCAGGGGAACAGTTTGATTACCTTTCTTTTTTTTTTTTCAGTTTAACAATTTGTGTACCTCAATTTTTCCTGGCCCTTACTAACTTCAGCTAGTGCAAAGAAAAAAAAATCTTTCTTAGTAAATGAAATGTTATATTGTGTATTGAAATTCAGTGGCACTTTAAATTTTTAAATAGTGCCAAATTTGACAATATGTAATATGCCTTATTCATTTCCAGTTAAAAAAATTGCTAGATAATCCTATTGAATATTTATCATCTAAATAATCAATAACTCTCTGCATTATAGCTAAATTAACCTGGAATAATTAAGGTAAATGAAAATGTAGATTCACAAATACAACAGAATTGAACATCAGACAAAATCAGATTTTAACCACCCTTTTATTGTCTCTTACCTGTGTGCTTAATAAGTACAATTGTTGCTTTATGTTTAGATTAGTCCAATTGACTGCAACTCTGATTAATTTTCATGTTATTTTTTGTTTCAATATGAAAAACACCAAAAGCACATTTTGAGGTCCAAATTAAAATAGAGGCTGACTCAGTTCCATAGAGCTGGTTTTATTGGAGAGGAGAGTTGTTTTGGCTGAGGTTGTCTATCACAACTTGTTTATTAAAAAAAGAAAAATAAATGCTAGGAGACATTCAAGCTGTCTTGATTTTCCTCTAGTTATTTCCTCAAAGCTTCTTTGTTCACATGGACATCACTGTGACATTTTTTGTGGAAAATGAGGTTTAATTTTAAAGTATTTATAGAAGTCTTTGTTATAGCCTATCCTGCTACCAACTTTTGTGTTCTACACAGTCTCTGCTTCTAACCAGAGGCCCAAAGCATGTGTTTAGAAACTGATGTGGGGTATCAGGATCAATTAGTCCCTCTAGGAATTAAAAGCAAGCAATTGAGTGCCTGTTAACAATGATTAACTTTACAAATATTAGTAATTCTAGGCAGGCCCCTTTGCTTTCTGGACGAATGCTCTAGGCAGGCAGCATTCCCAGGAATATTGGTTTCCAGCTATGTGGACTGTCCCTCAGTTATAAAGTTGCCTCCGGGGTCTTTGCTATGGCTTTGATTTGAGGATGATTATTATTCTTATGGATGAAACTTTAGTTCTTTCTAGAAAGGCTTTCAATGATTCGCAAGCTCTTTTCAGCTGCTCTCTAAGCCTTGCCGAGCCTTATTTTTCTCCATTGTAAAATGGGTACACAGGTCATCCTTATTGGATAGTTTGGAGGACCAAATTGATTTAAGATGTGGTATATGAAGTGTTGACCTTAATGTCTAGCCCATATGTGCTCTGCTGTATATGTTTTGCTTTCCACCTTTCTTTCCTGAGAAGTTTCTGCATACATATATTCTTATGTAGTTATTGTATAAATAGTGTGTATGGAAACATTCCCGAGATTGTATTTTCCTGTTCTTTCTTGATTTAGAAAACTAAAGCTATAGTAATTTTCTGCTGTGTGTAAGAGGGAAAATGTACCTATGAACTGTATTCAGCAAACTTAAAATGTTAAAGCTCTTGGTCACCTTTTTATGCCCAGTGATGATACACTGTCAATTTCCTTATGTTATTTGGGAATTTACTAGCAACTTATTGCGGATATCACAGTAGACACATCTCTTATAATATGTATGATCTGAAAGAAGCAGCAGTCTGGTAGTTTTTTGTTTGTTTTGTTAAAATAAAAACTTATAAACTTATAAAGACAAGTGAACAAATATATTTATCCTAATGGCTCTTCTGAAATCACCTATATTCAATATAGACAACAGAACCGGTTGTTTTGCTATTGTCTGAGGTTTTGAGTTTGGGGTTTGAATTTGATTCTAATTTTAGAAATGGGCAGTTGTCTGAAATATGGAGGGGTGGGAAAAGCCTTCAATTTGGGGTAGGAGTGAGGAGGGAAACCCAAATGTTATACACTTCATTCAACATATTTATTAGAGAATTGAATTATTCTCTTGAGGGTTTTTTTTTCTCTTTGTTAGCAACTCGAGATAGATTCTCCTGCCTCTACTAATATTGAAATCCTGGAAAATGTTAACAGAATTACAGAGGGGAGAAATTATCAGGATGGAATGTAGGCTCTGTGTAGATAAGCAACATTAGGGGCACTCGGCAGATGTTAATAAATACCTCTTTCTATTGTTGAGATAAAATGAATTTGATTTGGGTGTGAACTGCAGTGGTCAATGAAAGGACCTTGTACCTCACCAGGGTGTGTTTTAAGCAGGAGAAGAGGAATCTGGGTGTTGAGCCGAGTGACACTGGTTTTTCATACCAAATTATTCTCCATTTTTAAGGGTTGTCATCCCCTTAAAATTGTAAGCGCTCTTGTGTCCATGTTATATGCTTTCTTAGCAGTCCCTGTGATACATGGCTGTGCACACAGTAAAGTTTCAATATTCCTTGTTGTGTGAAACCAGATACTAGGAAATTTTGGAGATAGAGTTGACGAAGGGGTGAAAGGACGGCTGTGGGTAGAGAGTGAGAGAAATAGTCAAGGCAGAGAGGGAATTAAATATAGAAATGGCCCGGGGAACCAGAAAAAACCAAGGTTGGTGAGCAATGAACAATTTAAGTTCTCCTGAGCAAAGAAAAAAAACTGGACAGAAGAAAAATTTTAATCTGAAGAGTTAATTAACAAAATTATAAAACCTCTAAAACATCCCTCTCATTACAGCTGTAGTTTTAAGATTAAAAAAAAAAATAGTGGAAAGCACTCTAATTTGTCCTAAGAATCTATTTAATTTTTATCTGTCCAGTAATAGAAATTTGAGGGGGCAATGCAATATACTGTATTTTATAAGTCCTTTAAATGTTGTTACTTCTGAATTACCATCCTCTTTGTGATAGTGATAGTGAAGAAAAAACAAGTGTGTTTGAAATCACTTCTGGTTTCAGTGCATGTGCTGATTTGATTTTTTAGAAGTATAATTAGATGGCAAAAAATAAGAAAACCCTATCAATACAATCTGGGCAGGTTAGAATATCAAAAATTATAATGAGCCTGTTCCAATGTAAAGAACATCTCTAAAAGATGTGAATAGGTTTTCAAAATATGATGAATATCTAGCATTGGATGAACACAAATAAAAGTATCAGTGAATATCACAGTGGAAGAATCACATGATAATAGTTAATAAACATTGACTCTTCTTGGCCAGGTGACCAATATTATTTCACAGTTGATTGTTAAGGGGAGAGTCAATGACCTTTGTCCTGAATTTTAATAATTTACTGAAGTTTTGCATTAAATCAGAATATAATTGGGAAGAAAATTAGTGTTTCTTTGTGGGGAGTGCAGAGTAATATCACTAATTGCTTGTATAAAAGCATTCCCGAGGTTGTATTTTCCTGTTCTTTCATTAGAAAATTAAAACTATAGTCATTTTCTCCTGTTTGTAAAAGGGAAAATGTGCCTGTGAACTGTATTCAGCAAACTTAAAATGTCAAAGCTCTTGGCCACCTTTTTATGCCCAGTAATGATACACTGTCAACTTCCTGACGTTATTTGGGAATTTACTAGCAACTTGTTGCAGCTATCACAGCACACAAATCTCTTATAATATGGATGGTCTAAAAGAAGTAGCAGTCTGCTGGTGATTTGTTTCTTTTGTTCTTTCTTTCACTTTAATATTTGAGCAACTTAATATTTAAAATATGTGTTAGGGCAAATCACCATGTTTTTCTGTTTAAGGAGACGGACAATGAAGAATAGGGTATATTAACCTCAGTAGAATTGTGCTTTCCAAATTATGTTTAGATAACTGGGGGGTTGCTTTCAGGTAAATTATTATCAAGTGAAAGAATTGAGCTGATTCTAAAAGTGTATTGGGTTTAACATTTTATGAAAACATGTTTATTCACACAGATACATACATGTGTACATCTCCTGGGAACTTGGAAGGGTTAAGTCAGACCACTGTCATGTTACAGGAAGTGTTTTTCCACTGTATCCAGTACCTTGAGTTTGTTATGTATTCAATATGTAGTGTCATCATAAAACAGTTGCACCTGCATTAGCCCTCATTGTCTCAAGGCACAAGCTGAAAAATAATAGAAAGTAAAGCTCAGGAATTGAATATTTCTGCTAATAGTGTGTTGGTATTTTTCCCTCAGTTCACGGACATTCTTGATTTCAAAACGCAAACTACACAACCCAGGGCACTAGGGTTGGAATTCAATGTTTATTCGAAAAGGCACCCTAAGGCAGTTAGGGAGGAAATGCTACATGTATGAAAAATAGGAGCCCGGAATCTAAGCTGATCTGAGCACAGCAGCAGCGACTGTATTTACTAACACTTGTTTTCTGGGAGCCTATGAAAGAAATGGAAATAATTAGAAGGAAGCTGAAAGGATGGGGTTTTGTGGCTTGTTCTCCTTTTATGGAGCAAAGAAAACTGCAGCAATACTTCGGGAGCTGGTATTCCCTACTGCCATGGGGGCAGCCGAATTCTGGGTGGAGGAGTTTGTTTATACCTTAACAAATACAGCCTATGTTGTTGATTAAACAAGAAAAAAAAAAAAAAGCCTCATTTGCTGCTTTCAAACACTCCCTCAATGAGAAAATGCCTCATAAAAATGCATCATGTGATAAGCTCTTGCTTTAGTCCCAAACTGAGCTTGAGTCCACTTGGAGATCTTAGAATTAAAGAGTTCTTAGGGAATACACATTTTAGCTAAGAATATAGTGACTCTGTCATGAAACAGGGAGCTTTGCCACTTGCTTGTTTTGGAAGGAAAATAAATTAAAAAAAGATTGCAGGGGATTTTGGTTATTATATGGCCAGGGCTCCGTTTAGAGTCTGTGGCATTCAAAGCTGGCTTTAATCACAGCATGATGCTTGAAGCCTCCAAAAGTCCAAGTGTTTCCTTTCTTTCTTTCTTTCTTTTTTTTAAGCGTTACTTCACTGAGGCAGAGGGCTGCCTTTGAGTGACGTCACGAGTTAGAGCAGCAAGCTGCACAGGGGAAGGGAGGCTGGGTGAGTGACAGCCCAGCCTACTTTTTAATAGCTTTGTCATGTGACTGGGGACTGTAGTAAGACAGGTGCCTTCAGTTCACTCTCAGTAAGGGGCTGGTTGCCTGCATGAGTGTGTGCTCTGTGTCACTGTGGATTGGAGTTGAAAAAGCTTGACTGGCGTCATTCAGGAGCTGGATGGCGTGGGACATGTGCAACCAGGACTCTGAGTCTGTATGGAGTGACATCGAGGTGAGCTGGGGCTGGGCTCGGCGCTGCAGCCAGGACTGACGCTTCCCTCAGATGCTATTATTCCTGTAAGGGGGGATGGGCTTGGGCAAAGAGAAGAGCCAGGAAAGTAGTCCAGGCAGGAGCTTTTAGAAGAGAACCTCAATCTTATCTTAACTCCAATAAGTTTGCTATTTTAAGGTGGCTCTGAGATGCCTTGAGCAAATCAAAGCTTAGCTGCTGTCATCAGTATCTGTTGCAGTTAGAAACTCTTTCCATGTGACTTTGGCACTGTTTCTACTCATATGCAATATTTATGCTCTAAGATATTGATATGAATCAGAAGCTGAAGTCTTTCCAGTGGTGTTTAGTGGCCTGGTTGGAAAAATGCCATTTCTATTTATAATAAGACGAAGATAAAAATATTAAAATGGATGTGTTCAAATATAGTCCCTTTTGACTGTATTCCGGATTTTTTTCCCCCCTCTCTCTCTGTTCATCAGACAGAGAACTTACAAAATCCTAAATAATCCTGCTGGGCTATTTTAGATTGCTTTTCCCACAGAACACAAAACAACGATGCTGCTTCCTTTAAAACTCCTATACGTGGTTGAAAGATTTGGCCAGCGAATAAAAAGAAATGCCTGGCAGTGCAAGGTTTTCCGTTCGCGTCGGTGGCAGGGAAGCCAATGGTTAAATCTTCCTGTACCACGGAGAGCTGCCTGAAGCCGAGAGAGAATAGAGTTTATGCAGGACTGTGTGTGGAGCTGCTCGCTGCTTGTGTAAAAATAGACAGCAATACATCAATTCCACAGTCTCTGCTGGCTGCAATTCATACAGGGGGGAAAATAACGCAAGCAGTTTCCTCGTAATCTCTGGAGTCTAGTGGGGGCGGGGGGGGGGACGGAGGACCTCTGCGTGTTTGCATTCGGCACAATGGAATGTTCTCGGAAGGAAAGTTTGGGCAACTTGGGAAACAAGCGAAACTTTCTGTGGACTCTGGTGAGATGGACTCGAATTGAATTGCATGGAGGATCCCAGCTGCTAACAATGAATCTGGCAAAAGACTGCGAGTGTTTCCTCTGGGTAGCTGGGGGCACGTAGGGTAAGGGGGAGGATCAAGCCCACACGTGATTTGATTAAATAAGATGTCCATGTGGTGCAGCGATACACATCTAAAGTGAAAATAATTTGGCCAAGGCCGTCTGTGAATGCTTTTTTCCTATCTAGCGAGGCATGCCTGGGATTCTTAACTCTTTGCTGGGTTTGCAAATGTTGGCTCCATTTGCCCTCCCTTGCCTTGGTAGATCGTATTTGTGGATTGTAATTGTTATCTTGTTCTGATTTCTTGGTAAGGTGGAATAGATACGGATAATTCATATGCCCTGTAGCCATTATGAGTCAGGGTTATAAGTGGCTTCAAAGTCCTAATTGTCTTTGAGTAGCCGGAGTGTCCTGTGGGTGTTTGTCTGGCTGGCACTGTGGGTCTCAGCTGCTGTAGTTTCATTTTCCCATCATGTATTATTCTTGATGCTGTTAGGAGTTGATTGAGGAACTAGATCATATGGAAATAAGGAAGGTTTCTTTTAATCATTGGAATTCCTGCAGTCATTTCCAAATAAGCATCAGAAGCATTTAAAACTGTGGCCTTTAAATTTTTTTCTTAAGGAGGAAAGGTCTTGGCTACTTGTCCAGCCATGGATGGAGTCGCCAGTCGGCTGAGATTGGCCGGTCACTTCTCTGTTACACTATAGGCAGCTAGATGCTAGAAGCTTTGCCTACATGGCAGCGGCTCTGGGAATCACCTCCACCAGTCTAAAATATTACGAGCAGCAGGTAGCGTAGGCAGTTTTCATTTTTTGAATCATTAATGTTTGCTGTCATCCTAAAATGTATTATGCCCTTTTGCACATAATGACAGGGTAGTACATTGGTTAATAAAGGCCTATATCACTAGAGCTACTTGGAGTGCCCCGTGTTTCACAGTTTAATGAAGGTGATATGCAATAAGGTTACTAAGATTGATAGAGACAATTCAAATGACATACACCCTACTAAGTCTGTCATTCTTTACTGCCCCTCTCTCCACCCCCTTTCCCCATCTTGACAATTTTTTTAAGAACCAAGTTTCTTTTTTCATTAATATAATTAATGTGACCAAATCCACTCCTTCTTCTCTCTCTCTTTAAAATTTACCATCAATGGCACAAAAAGCCTCCAAAAGGTTAATGGAGAATTATACTTAATTATAATGATTCATTATCATCAATGCAGTTAAGCTAATTTATTGTCTGCTCCTTAACTAAGAGAAAAGTCTGGTGGGGTGAAATAACATACAATAATTAGCCTTTTGTGTTTAGTGACTGCTTTATCCTCTTAAATCTTATTATAAAATTGAGGCTACAGTTGTGAAATAGCTGTCATAGTTGCAAAGAGGCAGTAGAATGTGTCTGTGTCATTGCAATAAAGCACACCTGTTACAGATGTATAGGGAAACAGTAAATATCAGCATGTCAGATGAGGACAGTTACAGGGCTTGGACTGTTAAGTCTGGCATCGTCCAAAGGCCAAATATAAATTAATAACAGGAACACTTGCTACCACTAATGTGTTTTAGATTAGCAGGATAATGCCACATTCAGAAGCACAGATTTTATTAGCATGTCAACATTGGCAAGAGCACATGCACTTTTCTCAACCATAACGTAAAAGCAAAATGAGAGAGAGATAGAGAGACAGATAGAGAGAGCAAGAGAGAGCAAGTGAGAGGAAGGAAAGGAATATGTAAATGACAAGATAGCACCAATATAACAAATTGACCTGGTCTGTTCAATGGTTTTCAAAAGTTATTTAAAAATACATATTTATGGAAGGTTAAAGGGTTTTAAACAAGTCATGCCAAAGAGGGCAGTTAGGGAGAGGGACACCAAAAATTTGTCCACAAATCAGCCACTTTAGCCTCCCAAAACATGGTTGGTTCCTAAGTTTCACAACAGGAACTTAAGCCGTACGTGGAAAGCCTACATTTTCTTGATTAGTTTTAATTTTGTGTTACTATCTTTGTTGTTCATGTTTTTTAAAAGACTATGCCCCTATAACATCCTAGTGTATCTAGCACCATTGAAAAAGTTCTCCCCCTATCTCTGAATTGGTGACATTGAGGAAAAGTTAAGATAGTGTGTTTGGGCTTGGAGGATCAGCTGTGTGGGCAAGAATGGAGTCTGGAAAGTGTTACGCCCACAACCAAATACGAGCATTATGCCAGAATGAGATCTCTTCAGCCCAGCCTCCACTTACTTACATGCCTTGTCAAGTATACTGAGCTGTTAAGTTTGGGCTAACTCAGATAATAAAAGGGAAGACCAATAAAATGATAAGGAAAGAGTTTTGATGGCGAGGACGGCCCTTTCTTTGCATTCCCTTGTGCCTGCTGCCAGGGATCTCATTGGGGCCCAGTGGTCTTAGAAAAGGATGGCAATGATTTTCAGTCTCCCCCCATCCTCCCCTTACCAACTGCTGACTCCATTACCCAGTACTTACTTCTCAGCATGTTGCTTTTGATCACGCTGCTGCATATGACCTGTGTAATGTGGCCTGCTAGGAATCCCTGCCAGGGATAACAGGGGTGCTTGAGAAAGAAAATCTGCATAAGACTTACTTCATTCAAAATGTAAATGTCAAGGTGCATCTTTCATTTTATGCCTAACTGCTGCCTGGATGTGAACAATTCCACAGCATCTCTCCCGACCTTGGAAGGCAGGGCCACGAGGGTGCTGCGTCAGTGTGTGCCTCCTGATTGAGACACCCCTACTCACAGGTGGATGAAGTTCTTACTGTTCTGGCAATGCCAGACCCCTGCGATAGGAGTTCCTGCAGTGTTCTTTACTGTCTGCAGACTGACATTAGCAGTTAGGTAGCCAATTCAAGTTTAGGAGGCCACCTCATTGGTAAGGGGAGTCCACTTGCCTCCAAAAGCCCCATGATAAAACAGTTAAAAAGACTGTCTAGTTCATGTAAGGGGATGAAATACTTTGACAATCTAAAATAATCTTGGTGATAAGCAGCCCAGCCATGGTAGAAGATATTTTAAACCTCTCAATATATAGAAATTATTTTGAAACTCTAAACAGAAATAGTTATTTTGAATTCACGTAAAGCACAGTTTAGATATGCATAAATAATGAACAAAATACACTGATGGTATGCTCTTGTGAGTTTTCTTTTCCGGGTACTAGGTGATGCCAACCATACACACACACACACACACACACACACACACACACACCCCTTGCAAGTTACATACAAAAGCCATATAGAAAAAAAATTATGATTTTTGTCCTTCATCTTAAGGAACTTGCTTTTGCCTTTAAGAATGAAGTCCAGAAAGTCATGAAGAGTCAAATAAGAGTAAATGATTTAAATAACAAAATTCAGGAGAATCACAGATGAGTCAAAGGGCTTTGCATCATTAGTTGCTAAATGAATTATATGGATTATAATGCTTAAAAGGAGTGTAAATGGAGAAAATTTTTCCTAGTGTAGTTCCTTTGTTCTTTTTCCATTTAGCAATAGTTTATTGAGTGTCTATGATGTAAGATAAACTTTCCAAGGTAAAATCAAGTTTGTCTTATGGTTAACCATAAGACACTTTAAAACTTTGGAAGCAGTAACTATCAAACAGGTACCAAGGATTTTGTACAAAGAGGTACAAAAATTTCTAGTTGATTTCTGGGTGGAAGAATCAGAGAAAGCTTCATGGAGCATGGTATTTACCATGTATTTGGAGGTAGAATTTTGGATGGAATAAAGCAGGAAAATTATCCTTCAAGAGCCAAGTGAG
This sequence comes from Rhinopithecus bieti, assembly GCF_001698545.2. Classification (NCBI taxonomy): domain Eukaryota; kingdom Metazoa; phylum Chordata; class Mammalia; order Primates; family Cercopithecidae; genus Rhinopithecus; species Rhinopithecus bieti. The sequence goes on from NW_016804139.1 coordinate 1,934,110, forward strand.
TAAAGATTTTAGGATGTTTTTCCTGGTGACTAAGGTGCCAGAAACTAGCTTTGGTAGTGTCGTTGAATTAACTAGGCTTAATTCCTATCACATGCTATTGCAGTTTAACAAATTCCTGTGGTTAATGGAAGCTTTTTTTAAATTTTTTTATTTTTTTTTTTCTGCCGCCTGCAGTGTGCTGCTCTGGTTGGTGAAGACCAGCCTCTTTGTCCAGATCTTCCTGAACTTGATCTTTCTGAACTAGATGTGAACGACTTGGATACAGACAGCTTTCTGGGTGGACTCAAGTGGTGCAGTGACCAATCAGAAATAATATCCAATCAGTACAACAATGAGCCTTCAAACATATTTGAGGTAAGGACATCCTTTGGAAAAATTAATTTTTCATTGACTTTGGCTTGGGCGAGAGACTAACATGGTAACAGGCCTGAACATATAATGTGTCCTTACTTTGCTATCGTCAAAAGACTTTTCATCACAGTTACGTACTTTCTAATTTATGGAAAAACAGTGTTTGGAAAACAAATGGTTTATTTTATTTTATTTTTTTAAAGATTTAAGGGACTAAGAATCAACAACTGTGAGTGAGTTAAACTATGTTGAAATACTAAAGGGTTGTGAAAGGTTAGTGACAAAGAAGAACAAAAGTCTAAACCTGTTTATTCCTGTCTATTTCCCACAGAAAGAATGAGCAATAAATGGTACCTCATATAAATTAATAAATAAGAAGGCCTTTCTTTTAACCAAGGGGTAGATGTCTACCTTTATTTGCTTTACTAATTAGGTGAGCTCTTTTGATTATTATTATTAATCATATTTTTGGTGCATATCTCTAATTTCTTTATAAAATGGGAATTTCTAAACCTGACTAATCTACTGTGTACTTATAAATCAGTCAAAATTCATTTACTTTTCAGTAGCGAGAATTATCTCCGTGACTCCGGACTCTTATTATAAACCTACCCTATAATAAAGAATGTTAATCTATTCCTATTAAAGTGTTACTCTGAGAAAAGAAATTCTTTCCCACAAGATCAGTACTCATTTACTTGAAAATACGTGACTTTTTATAGGAACAAACATTTAGTGAGTACTCTGGCAAGTGAATTAAATGAAGATTGACAAATCAGCTGGTTTTCTTTATCACAACTGCCAGTGCCATCATCGTCATCATTATCTAATGCTTTCTGAGCACCTAGTATGTGCTGGACTTTTCTTATTCACCCGCAAAGACATTTCTTATACTGCCATGTTATTTGGTTGAAATCCGAGTCTTAAGAAAGCCAAGTCTAAAATATTAATTGAGTTTTTCTGGAACCCAGCATGCAATACATGCTGAATAAATGTTTGTTGAATCATGAGTGAATGATGAATATATTAATGTTGATAACAATAATAGTCATGACAATAATGGCCAACATTTTGGTATACTCATGCTTAATATATGTCATCTCACATATCCTTGAAAACAACCTATTGTTAGGTCCTATTATTATCATTTCTGTTTGACATATGCAGACACTGAAATTCAGAGAGGTTATTTGATTTTCCCCAAATCACACAGTTGACAAGAAAGACCTGGGATTTGAACCCCAAATTTATCGGACTTCAAAGTTTATATCCTTGATTAAAAATAGAGAACCCATGAATTTGGGTGACAGCCATCCTTTACAAAGGCATATCAAGCTGCTTCTTTGCTCAATATATTTAAAAATAGAACAGAATCTTTCCTTTCAGTGTGGGTTGGCATGGAGGTACAGTTAGCTAGTGAGCTGAGACGGCTGTAGGTTCTGCCGACGGTTGAGATTTGGTAATACCTCTGGGGATTAAGTGGGTTTTAGAAGAATGCTTAAGGTAGTAGAGTTTGGACTGGGGAGACAGAACAAGGTGGAGGAAACACTGAAGGTTGTGGTTAGTTCTACTTTCCCAGGCTTCTCAGCCGGGTCTTAGAAAGTTCATGTGAGGACTTGGCCAGTTAGAACTGGTAAATTGAACATTCCTCACTCAGTACACTTGTCAGGTTACAGGCCCATTCTAAGTCATGCTGCATTAAATAAACAGTGCTTTAAAAAATGTCCATCTCCATACACCTCTTATCTAAAAATCAGCTATTCCATATCAGATGAATGCCATGCATTTTGTAGAGGCTAGAGAATAACTTAGAGGTAGGGGGAGATGGCATAGGAGTCAATGCCTCTCTGATGGGCTACTTTAAAAAGAATTCCAACGTTCTCCATAACCTTTATGTCCCTGTATTTTGTGTTGTGCTATTTGTGAGAGGTACTTCACATTTATACCTTCAGGAGTCTTGGTTCAGCATCTAGTTAATTATCTACATGTAGGTGCTTAACATATGCCATACCACCCTTTTTGTCTCCCCGTATCATATTCTATGCTCATAAAATTATTTTCAGCACTCTAAAACAGAAGGTTCATGTAATTTAGTCTCTCATTAGGTCATTTTAAACCAATGATTCTCAACCAAAGGCAATTTTGGTCCCCACCCCACACCCCAATTCAGGGGACATTTGACAATGTCTGGGGGCATGTTTGGTTGTTACCACTGGGGACAAGGGGATGCTACGAGCATTTACTGAGTAGAGACTAGAGTCAAGGGATGCTACTAAACATCCTACAGCATGTAGGACAGCTCCCACCACAAAAAATGATTCAACCTCCAATGAAAAAAGCACTGAGGTTGAAAAACCCTGCTTTTAAATAAAGTCACAAACTTCCCCTTTATAAATTACTAATGATTTATTGGTCAGATTTCTGAAAGAAGACATAGTAAGGTACTGGATATAAAGAATGAGAAGTCATATAACGGTATTGGGATGCCTGGGGCTCCAGGACTAATATGTCAGGTATTCTCTTAGTGTCAGAGGGCAAAAGTGACTGTTTAGGTAACTTCCCATAACAGTTTTTTCTGACGTCACAAAGCCCGTTCTTTATCTAGGCAAAGGGTAAGGTCATATGTGGCAATGCCGTTACCAACAGCAGCAGCTTCAGGAGCATTTGTCTGGCGTGAGGACGCCTCCACTCTTTGCCCTCTAGTGTTAAACTCAGGAATCTTTTCTATAATGCGAAAGGAAAGTGTGTTTTGTGCAGAGGTGACATTCTAAAATTGGGTCTTCTCTGTGAAGAAGATTCGTATGAAACCAGATAACTCTTTCATGGCCACAGGTTTGTGTTGCTTCTACCCAAGCAGCATTTCAGGGAAGTGCCTTCCCGGGGCCAGCCACTCACAGTGGACTTTTCACCTGCACTCACCTTCTTTCAGTTTGCAAAGCCCTGCCTCATCACATTTGAGAAGGCCTTGTACTTGAGCAAGTTAAACAGTCACGGGCTCTGCTGTCTCTGATCTGACAATAACAAAGCATTATCTACTTTGGATTCCCAGAATAAAATCCGGCACTGTGTAGTTAAATGCTTTTCCCTGACTCAAGTAGCACGTCAATGGCACCACTGGAAACTGGCCATCGGCTCTCTGAATTCTCATCATAGCAGAAAGTGGGATTTAGGGGTATATAATAGAGTGGCAGAGTCTTAAAATGTTGAGAGTATAGTCCCAGCTACTCGGGAGGCTGAGGCAGGACAATGGCGTAAACCTGGGAGGCGGAGCTTGCAGTGAGCTGAGATCTGGCCACTGCACTCCAGCCTGGGCGACAGAGCAAGACTCCATCTCAAAAAAAATAAAAATAAAAATAAAAAATGTTGAGAGTAAATTATGTATCTTTTCTTTTTGTTTCTTCCATATGTTTGAATCTAAGTTTAATTTTTATTTAACATCACAAAATAATGATAAATAATGAAGCTGAATGTCACAATTTGAGAAAGAGAATTCTGGGTGGTAGCAGAGGGGGTAGCAACACGCAATGGCATATGTTGGTTGAGTAACTGGACACACAAACAGTATTCTCTGCTTACGCAACCTGTGTTTGGATGTGTAAATGCAGGTGACCAGGTACGATTCAGAAGCCACTTTAAAAAACAAGGCAAAAGGCTTAGAGGTAACAGCCTCCAGTGAATCTGATCCATGTGTAAGGAAAACAGGATGCGTCCCTGGACCGGCTGGTAGCAAGATTTATGTTTCAGAATATTGCAACATAACTTCCTTCCGTCTGTTGCCTTTGTGCATTGTTTGAAGGAGGAGAATAAAGGACTACTTTTACAGCACAGCAGTGTGTAAAGATGGATGGCATGGGGTTAGTTTAAATAGCATATTGGCCTTTCTGGGTCACTGTGGGCAACCTTGTCCCTGGTTTATTTTAATACCTGCTTTAATGCCTCTGTGATACAACTGAATGGGCATCTTTCATTCATTCGTCTTTACTTCTGAATGAAGCTACTTGGGGTTCATTAGAACGATGGCAAGTGAGAATGCAGTCATCTCTAGGTCATTACTTGTAATACATTCTGAGGTCTGCCTTTGCTGATGGGGAGAGAAGGACTTTCACAGCTGTAGCCAGCATTCATGTTTGGTGGTTGCTGGAACTCTCAGGAAGCTTGAAACTGTGAACTTTGTAGCAGAAAAGGGTGAGTGGTGGTTTTGTATTTGTGTGTAAGTTATCCTGTTATATGCCACAAGGAAATGAATGTGGAAGTTTTCAAGACTACTTGATTATTCTAATGGGAATGTAGATACTTTACATTTCTTCATTTGGCTTCAGTTATATTCTAAATTTTGCAAAAATGGACATATATTATGTACCTATCAAAAAGTTAAAAATAACAAATATCAGCAGTTCAACAGACCATGAGCATTTGGGGAGCAGGGAATCTGCCTGTCTTGTTCACTGACATTTTTCTAGATATTTTCTTAGAAAACGGCAGAAAGTAAGAACTCAATAAATACTTGTGGCATAATGAATGAGTCAGTCTTCATGTGTTTATTGATGGAATGAACTGCGTTAGGTAATATGAAGATTATATACAAAGCACAAAAGAAGGCCTGTGTCCTAAAGTACTTTAAATCTAGTTTGGGAGGCAAAATGAACAAATGTAAAACAATTCAACCATGCAAGACTGTGTATACAAATATACAAGTATATGCATGTGTTTTTATTTCTTAGCAACTGGAAAACAATATAAGACTGTATATTCATGTATATGTATAATATGTATATGCACCTACATAGGATTATATATATATTTGCAATTTGCAAACATTGCAAGCTCGTATATGCATATATGCATGTATATATATGTGTGTGTATGTATGTGTATTTCTAGCTGAGGAGATAAACAGCAAGAATAAATTCACAAAGCCTTGTAAGAGAAGAAGAGCAAAGCGTTTTCATAGAGGGGATGTGGCGGTGAGGAGCTTGGTTTACTCAAAGTAAAATACATATTAATGGGAACACAGCAGTAGTGGGAGTCAGTTTGGATGTAAGGTAGGTACAAAATTCCGGTGGGTCGTGAGAACCCAGTAGGAAATGTTTAGAGTCTGTTTAGAAAGTAGGATGTCATTGAAGATTTTTAGTAGATCAACATAAGGGAGGTGGTATTTAAGAGTGATAATTCTGACAGTCGTAAGAGGTGTAGGCAAGTAGGAAATACGGAAAATCAGGCAGCAGGCCCTGCTGCATTCCAAACACAACGTGATACAGGTACAGGGAAGGGATAAGGTGATAGCAGAGGGGGTGGCATTCAGGGAACAGATTCAAAGTACCTTGAAGGAAAATTCCATCAGCCCTGATAACTCTGAGTTAGGATAGAGAGACAGGTGGTAAGGAACGCTAAACTCAAAGATATTCCAAAGAGAAGCAGAACCTCATGGATATCGTTCCTGGTTAAGTTTCTGCTCACCTTTAGGAGCTGAAGTACTTTCTTAGATTCGTGAGTCATTTTACAAAAGGGCTATCTTTCCACTGCCTCAGGGACAGAACATATTTAACCCAATCCACAAATTTACGTGGTGTCTGCTTTCTTTCACTTGTCTCCTTGGAGGAAATTCTGCAGCCTTCCATGGTAATGAATTCCTGCTTCTGACTGTGCCTGTGGTCAGACAGACTTTTCTATGAATGGCAAACCTCTTGGAATTTTAACAAAACAAATAGACAAGAAAAAAAGAATGCACATATACACAACCTCACCTTAATTTAATCACTGGAAAAATAAATTCTCTTTTGTTATGTGGGAGAACTGAATTAATTTACAATAATCACTTTTATAAGATTTCTGGAATTTCCAATTTGCAATCAATAAATGTTTGTCATTTAAATTAAATTTACGGCCCACAGCCAGATTTTTGCCACACTTGGTAATGACACAGAGAACATAGACTTCAAGTAAGAAAATAATAGCCATTTAAGTGGAGAGATAATTGGCTATAACATAAGAACATTGAAGAATGTTGAAACTCATGGAGACTTATGGAGTATTTTAAAAATTTATGTTGTACTTATCTTTGCATTTGTAGTCTACCACAAAATTCCAAATTCTGGGTATAAATCAGTTAGATGTTCATCTTGGAGAGTCACAAATCAGGAAGCAGCAATCTGACCCAGCCTGTGTGCTGCTTTATTTTCAGCCTCTCCTGTCGGCTTATCTTGCAGGGAGACTAAATAGTGCTGTTTGTTTGTGTGTGTGCGTGTGTGTGTGTGTGTGTGTTCATCTACACACCTCATTTAAGCACTGTTGTTTGAGACTTCTCGGCTTGATAACATCTGGCTTATCTTGGGAACATCTGGTTTATCACCCTATTTCCTCCCTGCCATTATGCTGACCACTGGAAAAATATGACTCAGGAGTCCTGACCCACAGGGCTCTGTCTCCTGGCATCAACCCCTGCTAATAAATAGCAACTCACAGGATGCAGGTTACATGACCATCTTTCACTGGCACTAACTTTCCTGCTGGTGGCTTTTGTTAATGGAAGGTGTGGCTAGGAGAGATGAGATTGGCTGCTGTTTTTTTTTTTTTTTTCTTTTCTTTTTTTTTTTATGGAAGTGGATTTGATTCTTAGCCATTTGCAGTTTGCGAAGTGAGAATGTGTATGTTTCATTGGGCACGATAATTTTAGAAAGTGCTATTTTGTATTTTGGGATGGTAGAAACCAATGATTTCATGTCAGATACTCTAGGCACTCCAGAAAGTAAACTGGGACATTTTATGGACTTCTTGTAGGTTTTTCCAACCTCCTGGAGACTCAACTGGTTCATCAAAGTTGCTCTGCCTGGATATCTTTGGGGCCAAAATAGTGGAGACCCAAATTCACAAGGAGGAAATCTTGGAGCAGAATCAGGAAAAAGTGGCTCATTGCTTCTTAGATTTACTTCAAAGATAATAGTGTAGGTAAAAGTAATCACAAGGTTCAGGGTGCTGCATTGGACAAACTATTTGTATAGTAACCGTGTGTCTATGTAGAGACTTTATACACATGCTGTGTTTATTTGTCCATGTACCACTATCACTACGCCAGGTCCTGGAAGCACAGCCCAGCAGATGACTCACCTCTGGATGAAATCAACACAGAAAGCAGATAAAAAACTGAACATTAAAGACCACATTGTTAAAGGGGAGAGCCAAATTGTTCCTCCACCATTCCCTATCCCAGACTTCACATCTAACAAGGTTAATTTGTCCCTATAATTATGTGCCTATTCTTTGAGTAATGAAAAATTTTATAAAATGAATTGCATGTGATGAAAAACAATTTCAGTAAGAGCCATTTTTTTTTCTTCTTAACTTCTCAGGTTCCTTTTAACTTTTTTTTTTTTTTTTTTTTTTT
>NW_016804139.1:1942350-1944556 GCF_001698545.2 Rhinopithecus bieti
TTTTTTTTTTTTTTTTTGACAGAGTCTCGCTGTCACCCAGGCTGGAGTGCAGTGGCGCAATCTCGGCTCACTGCAAGCTCCACCTCCTGGGTTCATGCCATTCTCCTGCCTCAGCCTCCCAAGTAGCTGGGACTACAGGTGTCTGCCACCACACCCAGCTAATTTTTTGTATTTTTAGTAGAGACAAGGTTTCACTGTGTTTAGCCAGGATGGTCTCGATCTCCTGACCTCATGATTCGCCCACCTTGGCCTCCCAAAGTGCTGGGATTACAGGCGTGAGCCACTGCGCCCAGTCTCCTTTTAACTTTTAAGACTGTGTGCTCTGAGGTACGTTTGAAACCAAGGCAGGATCCTATGCTTTAGTGTAGCTAGAATGAGAGCATAGAAAAGGGGAGAGAGATCTACAATGAAATACATACTCTTATTCTTGGCAATGGCAGAGTTGTTTGAAGCTAAATGACTTCTTATCCATTAAGCCATTTGTCCCAAAGTGATGATAGAAGATACTTTTGTGCCTTTTCTTTTCCAAAATGATAGACTGATTTGCACAGTTTCAGATTCTAAACACTAATATTTTGTACACCTGCCCATCTCCATTACTACTGCAAGTTATTCATTCAAGGTTTGCAGCCAGATGGATTAATGAATTACCAGATCTTGCATAAAATGACTTAGCCTGACTTAAACAACTACTTTTTTTTTTCCTTTTTTTTTGTGGGGGTGGTGAGCAGTCTTACAATGGGTGTTAATGGGCTGTAGAGAGAGTGAGCCCCCATTGAGTTTTTTTAAACTAGCTTTTTTAAAGCTTCACTGCACTTTTTCACTCTTTTCTGAACTTGTGCTCAGAAGCCGTCAGTTCAAGGAGGAGCAATCAGGCTGGTAGAGCAGAGAGGAGGAAGGAGACTCAGTAGTCAAATCCCTGGTGGCCTATGCCCTTCCCTGTGCCAAATCAGCATGATTTATCAGAGCCCTCTCTTCAGCACAGAGTTGAGAGTGAGTTCCAGGGTCCTCCCCACACAATATGCATAGCTGGAGCTCTGAACTTTGAAGGAAAGCCTCAGAGCTATTTGCAAAGTGCTGGTGCTTAGTGAATACTAAATTACATTTAGGAAATAGTCTACTGCTACCAGTTATACTTCATTTTTATTCTTGACACAGACACCTAAATCAGAGAACAGTAACATTTCAGAGATTATGGAAGCAGTTTGGGTATGTTCCAATGCTATAATAGGATCAGAATTTTAAGGCCTTTTGTATTATTACCAATAGTCACTTAGTTTCTACTGCAGTGTACTTTGTAGGGAATTACAGCTTTTACTAAAAAGATTAAAATGCTATTATGCAAATGATTGCAGTATGTTATTATGTTTACAAATTAACATCCATGGCTCAACACACAAATTAACTAACTATTCTATCTGTGTTATTAAGGATTTAATAAAGTAACTGTTAATAAAAATGGGTAGCTTGGAACTTTAGTAGAAAACAATCGTGATTTAACACATGGAACTTGAGCATTGTGTTTAATGTTCTAGGTGATATAATGGTAAAATAAAGTTGAAAAAAGCACATAGAAAAACCAAAACTGTGTGAACAGCAGAGCTGCTTGCCTGAGAGGCTGATGAACGTGAACTAAATAGCTTCAGGCTACAATGTACAGTGGGCAGCATAGCAATAAATCTAAGCAAAGCACGCAAAACATCTTCTATTAATAAATAGTTCATTGAAATGATAATTACCCTCCATTACGTGTTTGATATGTTCCATACACACAGAGAATACTTACATTATTCTAAAATGGATCTCAGAGTAAATTTTGCTGTGGCGAATGGGATTTAGCTGAAGAATATCGCTGGATGATAAAAGAGGAGAAGGCTGGGTTCAGACTAAGATGGCTTTACAAACAGGCTGCAAATTGCTATTCCTGGCTGTTCATAAGAGATCATAAAAGCAAGGAGATAAGAGCCGCCAAGGTTCCTGAGAAATGAATGTATGTGATTATGTTATCTCGTAGGTTGGATTTACTAGACAGACCGACAACACCTTCACTTTAGCCCAACAGGAAAAGTAGAAAGAGATACAGATTTTGGATAGCAAACTTTGTTAGAATAGGAAATTCCAAAACACTGTAATTCGAATGTTTCAAAAGAGAGCCAGGATTCCAGGCATTGACTTTTGTGCTGGATCTCAAAAAAAAAAAAAAAAA
>NW_016804139.1:1945709-1957614 GCF_001698545.2 Rhinopithecus bieti
AAAAAAAAAAAAAAAAAAAAAAAAAAGAGCTAGGGATATGACCTAATATTAAGCAAATAAATAAAAAAGAAACAAAAGAATTACAAGAACATCCTGGAGAACTGATTCTATATTTCAAATATTTTGGACTCATGTTTCTTAATTCTCAAATAAAGATGTTGAAGACTTCTAAGTCCACAAACAATTATCTTTTTAGGTCTCCCTATTGAGGGATACTAACTGGAACTTCTTAGTAGGAATTTCTGGATGTACTTAAGAAATGTACAAGCAGGGAAGAGACCACAAAGTTGGTCAAGATTTGTGCTTTTACATACAATACAAGCAATTTATTTTGTTCCAACTAGCACCTCTGTGGTTGGGAAACTACTTATGCAAATTTTTGATATCTAGCTTTAGCAAGGTGCCTGGTTCCTTCATTTCCTTCCACATTTGGATAAATTGTGTTGTTCTTCACTCTTCCAAATTTGTCCTTGTGGAAGCGAACACTTGCAAATTGGTTGAAGCTTGCTAAGAGAAAGAAAGGGAGTGGGTAGAGAAGAGGAGGAAAAAACCTGACCAAAAGCAGTTGCTGTGACAGCTTATGATTTGATGGTTTGTGGCCTTGTCCTGTTCTCAGGCACCTGATCAAGAAAGTGGTACAATCCTGTTATGCAGACATTCTGGAAATCTTGCCAACATTCACCTGACATGACCAAGGTTTAAAGTCCTTGCTGTAACTTTACAAAGCGTAGTGAGAGTGTGTGCCTGTGTGTGGCACATACACTCACTCACATCCTTTTTTTTTTTTTTTAGGGAAAAAAAAGTGATCTTTGCCATAGAAGGGTGGTAAAATAATTAGTCCAGTAGACAAATGTCTTGGCCCATGTTTAAACAGAGCTTTAAGGACACAGTGTTCCCAAGAGTCACATATCTAAATACAAACCAGTGTCAGCTGCCATGCAGACCAAAATGTAATAGCCTGCTTTCACATAGGTCATCGTCAATCCATTTTGGTCGCAGTCACACTGCACATCTGTTTCTGCGAGCTGCAGCTTCTTAAGGTGGCATTTGGACTTCATAAGAGCACAAACAACCAAGCTATAAATTGCCACTGCTGGAGTTATTTTGAATAAGTGTATACTGTTTCATATTTATAATGGTGAAGCTTCATAATATTCACAGTGAATATATAACACCGATCAGTTCAACAAGCATGAAATTGTATGTTGTCAACTTGTCACATAAATAGAGTCATATTCTGGCTTGCGATAATGTTGAACTAACATTTTTTCCCCCAGAATTGTCGAGAGGGTCACGAAAAAGTGAGGAGGTAGCACTTCCTTTGGGTAGATAACCAGTCAAGGCTATTGTAAAGTTGATATTACTGTTGATGAGTTCCTTTTCTCCCCTCCCTCCGAAGCACTAGCTTTTCTTGGGTGAATGCTAATTGGCTAATCTGGTGTGTTTCTGCTGTCATCCAATGCTATCATTTTCAGCTAGTTCTTGGAGGTTTTTTTTGGGATGTGTATGTGTGAGTAGCTTTTTTTTCCCCCTTTAAAACTTCTTCTTCTTTTTTTTTCTATTCTTGTGGTGCAAATCAGTGCTAATTGTCATGAAATTCTCCAGCTATACTCTGGCAAGCTTTCTTGTTGCTTTTTCACCCCAGTTAACAATTTATTACCAGAGCATTAGGAAATAGTGAAAGCTGGACATTTTATTCAAACTTAGTTGAGATAGAGAATTTAAAGAGATGCAGAAAAAATTTATTGAACCAAATTTGCACCTTACTAAAAGGAGAAAGGACGAATGAAATGTGCTCGCCGGTAGCTACGGAGAAACTCCGAGACCGGTTTCCACAGTGGCTGATATTTCTGCACCAGAGGCATGGTAGAAACTGACGCAAGTCTGTTCTCACTTCTGAGAAATTCTTAGATGTGTTCAACCTTCCTCATCTTTCTTCCAACGGCCTGAAGACAAAAAGGCATTGCAATCTGTATTACCCGGTTAAGTGGCTAACTTCAACACCTTGAGACAGTACTTCAGATTCTCTAAAGCACTATGCAGTATTACCGAGGATTATTACCAAAACTTTTCTTTTCAGCCCATATCACTTGGGGTATGGCTGGTCACATTTTCTTTTCTTTTCTTTTTTTTTTTTGCGACGGAGTCTCGCTCTGTCGGTTCACTGCAAGCTCCGCCTCCCGGGTTCACGCCATTCTCCTGCCTCAGCCTCCTGAGTGAGTAGCTGGGACTACAGTCGCCCGCCACCACGCCCGGCTAATTTTTTTCTTTTTTGTATTTTTAGTACAGATGGGTTTCACCGTGTTAGCCGGGATGGTCTCGATTTCCTGACCTCGTGATCTGCCCGCCTCGGCCTCCCAAAGTGCTGGGATTACAGGTGTGACCCGCTACACTGGGCCCACATTTTCTTATACAAGAACCAATGCACTGGCTAAAGCTCTCTGTTTCCAACTTTTGCAACATCTTCACATGTCTTTTTGCTTGTGGATTTTAAAAGTTCATCTCTCCTCTCACTTATTTACTTACCCATTCATCAAAATGTAATTGTCATCCATTAGCATGCTTAGTGTCTGACCATTTTAGGGGGATACAGTGGTTAAAAGCAAACCTAGTTTTTGGCTCCCTGAACATTTTGGTTAGTGATGAAGACAGGCCTTTTAAAAACAAGTAAGATAAGCTGTCTGTTTGAGGAAGGAGAGCAGGGAATTTCTCCATCTCTCTGTTACCCAGTTATCACTAGCAGATAAATTCTGCCCTTCTCCTACTTAATTGTCTTTAGAAGTGCCTTCACCTTGAAATGGAATTCTGCTGGAGAGCATTTCTCCTAGCTAGAGGAGCATTCTGTCCAAACCAAGACCCCATTCTCTTCCAAACCAAGATCTGTCCCACTGCCCCAACAAATGCAGGGCAGTGGGACAGAATATTTGAGATTGGAAGACCTGAAATTTATGATGTCCTACACACAGTATATTAAAATAACAGTTTGCTCATTGGAATTGCAGGATTGCCAGGGGGTATGGAGGGGAAACAAGAGGAAGTCAACCCAAGGGAAGAGAGCAAGACTGTTAGCGGAGAGTTCTTTAACCAGTGTGCAAGTCTGACCTGACCAGAATGCTGTGCCCTTGGTGGGGCTTCTGTGGATGAGAATTGTTTGGTACCATTTTAGGTCTGTTGACCTTTCTATTTGAGAATGATATTTCAGTCCAGCTGGAAGGACTGACATGCTTTTTGCCTGTTTGAGACACCTGGGTATGTGACTTTTGTCTCTCTTGGATCCATCATCTCTAAGTGATAGCTCCTTGCTTCATGGGGTAATGCTATCCAGGGGCTATCCTGCACCCTTGGAAGAGGCATGTGCAGGAAGAATGCTAGCAATCCCTTTCCTCTTCCCTCTGGAGGTACCAAGCATTACACCCCTGCCAAGCCTTACTCAATTAGATCTCTTTCAGATTCCTATAATAATCGAGCTTAAATCCTCTTCTCCTCAGTTCTTTCTGAGAAATTTATTTCTGCTTTGAAACGGCTCTTGCGTAGGAGAAAAGTGCCTCTGTTACAGGACTGTCCTTGGTTTTTCCATGGGCTCTTGGCTTAAGGACATTAGCTTCCCTGGTGCCATCTCATTTGCTCAGATGTGAAGTTAGAGCTTCTGTATTCCAGACATAGTTATCCTTTGTGTCCAGGGATCCTCGCCAACCCAGATTCTGTCCAGATATGTTCTCATGTCAGAATCCTCTTGTGTCTTGCCAGCCCATACTTACCAGGGACACCCTGCTCTCTCCTCTGAGCTGCATATCTCAGCCTGCATTTTTTATTTAGGCAGTGCTGTCTGATAGGCAGGTTCACCTCCTATTCTCGCTGGAGAAGAGTCTGGGCAAATGCCTGAAAGTCTGAAGACAGCAATGCTGTATAGGATAAGTGACTTCTTTTCCCTGCTGGTCCCCAATTCCAGGGCTCTGTGTGCAACAGATTTGAGAGTTACATTAGGTCACAGTGCCACTGTCTAGCTCCTTTAATCCTATCACCCGGCAATCCCAGCAATGTAGGTGAGGTGGCTGCCCCTGTCCTAAAGGAATTTGTGTTGGTTTCTCCTGGGATGAATCTAGTCTGGACCACTTTGCAACATTTGTTCAAACTGAAAATTTTGACAAAGACATTCTGTTCACAAAGAGCCAACAAATGTTCTGTGTTTCGATACATTTGGAGGTTATGAAATGTTGCCTGGTCTTGGCAGATAACTGAGTCTGGGGACCCACATAGTGTAAGCCATGCCCTGTTTAATTTGTCTTTCAATGGCAAATGTGTTTCTTCTGTGATTCAGCATAAGGGATGATACCCTCCAATAGGACTGTGTGACCTCCCTGCTGCTTTTGTGGTATAGAAAAGAAAAAAAAAAAATGGATACCACTTTTTTTCCTTTAGTTGCTGGTTTATTTTATTTCCAGCTACATCTTTTATAGTTGAAAGAGAAGATGTATGTTCTATAGATAGTATGCATTTTATGGTTATTTTATAATTCATACTGGAAAACCTAATTTCTGTAGCCATTAACAATTTAGGATTATTAATTGTCTGAAACATAGGTGAGAAGCATACTGTTTCTAAAATGTCTCTGAGAAGCCAAACTAGATTCAGAAAAATTCCCTCAAATGGGACACATTTTAGTCCCAGGTACACTTCTTCACCCCTCACTTAACACTTGCTTTCTTTTGTTTTACTTATGATTTAAATGAATCCAGTTGTCTAATGTTCTATCTGATATGTAATGTTCTATGAGCATGTATGACATTAGAAGAAATGGTTTAGAAAATTCATGAAATGGTGACAGTAAAAGGATAATGGTGAGCAGTGACAACTGACCAAAAGAGACAAGACTACAAACTACGAAAAATTGACAAACCCTGAAAATGTGACAGTCTGGGGCCTTTTAGTTTGAGGGAAAATACTCCCATATTTCTCAATAGGTCCATATAGTCATTTTGCAATACCAGACAGTGCTACCAAAACCAATCCTCATAATTTTTAAAGTGGGGAAAATATGTAAATGATTTGGAAATCTTTCCATGAAAAAGCTTTAATAAAAGTATGGTGCTTTAGCAAGTTAAGTTCTTTGATTTATCTGCACCAGTGTCTATGTGGATTAAAGCCTGATCATGTGAGGAAGTAGGTGAGGCATACATACAAACACGTAGTTTTAGATCTAACAGATTTTAATGGAGTTTGGATATTATCCTGTAAGTGTTTCCTGTGTAACTTCAATAATAAAGAAGAAAATGCTCTATGAAATATTGAACTTCGTTTTATAATCTGTCAGATTACATCTTCCCTTAAAAATACAACTGTTGAAATTTTCTTGAATAAAGAGACCACTGACTTCTTTTTCCTTATCAATAGTAAAGCTTTTGGCTACAGGGACATTGGTCAAGAGAAATATAGCTCAGTAGAGTTATCATTAAGTAAGCAATTTCCCACATTCCTTTAGAATGAAATCGCCTATACTTCTCTCCTTCATGGCTTTCCATATTTATCCTACCCAGTCCTCAAATAAGCCACCACCCCAGCAATGCACAACTCACTTGTAAGTATTCATTTGGAGCATATGAAATCGTAATATCAGTACTGAGACTAACTCCCCCACCCATTTTGCTTTGGAGACCCTTATAAATAAATGAACAACCTGAGAGCTTTCAAAACAATCATTAAGATGCGCTACTTGCTTTTGCATAAAGAGTTTCAGATAATGTACAGGACTGGGCTTCCTAAATCTAATTTCTGTCTAAAAACCCAGGGAATGCTCTGGCTGTATCTTCTCTATCCAGACTCTCTTGACTGATTCTGGCACCTTTCCC
Organism: Rhinopithecus bieti; assembly: GCF_001698545.2. Taxonomy (NCBI): domain Eukaryota; kingdom Metazoa; phylum Chordata; class Mammalia; order Primates; family Cercopithecidae; genus Rhinopithecus; species Rhinopithecus bieti. The sequence goes on from NW_016804139.1 coordinate 1,951,556, forward strand.
CTGAGAATGCGCAGCTCAAGGTTCTCTATATGGACCCAGAGCCTTGGTCAGGCCATGACCCTTCATTAATATTCAAACTTTGGCAGTTTCAAAGCATCCCTCCTTGACCACTGTGAGCAGTGGGCTCCCTTGGTACTTTCTCTCATGCTTATCCTTTGTACGAAGACATTTGTGTCTTTCTTCATGTCTCTTTCAGGAGTAATTCTTCCCCTTGTTCAATTTTTTCCTTTCTCTTTATGGCTATCGTAATAGCCCCTGGTACAGCCAGGCAGCCATGACCCTGTCCATCACTCACCTGCAAGCTATTCTTGAACCACTAGATGGTCCCTGAGTGACCAGATTAATTGTGCCAGTGGTGAGCCTTTTCACCTGACCTTTCATCCAGTGACATAAAAGCTGATTCCAGGCTGTGTGCAAGGCTGGCTGCCCTGCCATCTCTGCACCCTCCATGAAGTCAAGCAGTGGAACAGAGAGTATCCATGCAAATTAAGTGCAGAGGCAGGGATAGAATAAGGTGTGCAGTTGGGGGTTATCAGAAATTAAATTTGTCTTCCTTTGAGTGCCATTGGAAATGAGTCTTAAGGAACGAGAACCCAAAGGAAACTTTCCATAGACACCGTTTCCGTAAACGGTATTGTCACAATGTGCTATTTTAAAGACTGGTTGTTTTGGTCTGTGTTTACATGAAGCTTTTACCAGGCACAGGATAAACTATTAAGTCCCTAAATTTAGGAAGGTATGTGTGGCCCTCTTTGGCACAAAGTGAATTTTGTTGTCACATGTGCAAAAGAGCATCTTTTCTTTTGTTAAGGCCTTTAAATTGTGGTCCAGCTTTCTAGGTAATAGCTTTTTGGCTAAATCTCTCAAGGTGCATTATAAACTGCATGAGGGAAAGAGGGACCTCATCAGCTCCTCAGTCCCTACCACAAAGCTATGCACATTAAAACTCTCTCTAGTTTCTGTTAATGGATGGATTTACAGGGGCTCTACCAAATTCAGAAAGAGAGAGAGAGAATATAACATGACCTTCCCAGCCATTCAGACCAATCATGCTAAAAACAAGACATATCCAAGATCTGAGAATGTGTTCTCCAAGAGATGGTTTGTAAACAGAGCCAATAGTGACACCTGTATGCTGTGTGTCTGCCAGAGTGTCTGTGAACTTACCCCCTAACTCCGCTACAAGCCTTGCTGCTCAGATGAAGATATATGGAGTTAGGAGACATGTGGTTGGTTAAGCCAATGTGCATTGGCGGGTAAAGGCACTGCTGTATGTCTACTGAAGACACAGAGCATTTACTCTTCTCTCCCCGAGAAGAGAAAACGGCTCTGATACTCAATGAAGAGCTCAGGAATAGGTACCTTACTGGGGTTCTAGAGCATGAAAGTAAGTGTGTCTCTGTTCAAGGAACCGGCTATTCCCAGGGAGCTGATGAAAATGCATGGCCACCGCTTCCCAACACGCTGTTCCCAACACTGTGCCCGTATTTCCTGGCTGCTTTTGACCCTCTCAATGGATTCAGACTTAAAATTTTGCAACTGTTTTGCCGTTGTTGCTGTTGTAGTTTCCTCATTTATGATTGTAATGAAAACAGTTTACCTCTTGTGGAAAAGTGTGCATGATTGCACAAGTTTACTGTGCCATACTTGTATCGCAGTTACCTTATTTTTGGAAGAATCAAGCATAGGGGCTAGAAAGAAATCCTGGGCTGGGGAAGGATGGGTAATTTCTCAAGGCCATTCAGATCTTTCAGAAGTTGTGAATGATTTTGACCTTACTTTCATTTATAATCTGTGATCATTGGAACCAGGATGCAAAAATAGCAGAGAGAGGATCTCCTTCACCTTAATTTCCTGCCCTTTTCTGGTGTCTGTAGTACAATTGAGTATATGGACATGGTTGCTATTTTAGCAAAAGCTTGGTGAGCTATCTTTCTCAGGTGGGACAGTCTACCCAGTCCGGATTTTAATCTGACTTTCATGTTATAATTCAGTATGTTCCAATGCAGGATGCTGTAATGCAGAACCTGATTTCATTCATTCTTAATTTGACCCATTTATCAACTATTTTAAAAAGCAACAACTACATGCCAGGCACTAATTTAAGTCCTCATAATACAAAGATGTATTAAGTACATAATACCTATGACACAGAATTTTCCCTTCAGGAGTTGGTTGGCTAGTGAGAAAGACAGACTTCAGCAACTAATTATAAAATAAGCGGATACATTCTGTATTACAGTTAGAAATGAAGGACCATGAAGACACAGATAGAGGAGTAAAAATGTCTGTGCAAAGGGTGAGAAGAGAGGAAATTTGATAATTGTTGCTAAATTTTTTACTCGTGAGTCTTCAATAAGTCAGAAGTTAAAACCCTCTTATTTATTTATAAAATTTAGCAAACTGCACTTCCCACCTCTTAGGGGGAAGACAAGAAAAAGGATACACATAGTAGGTTCTTAATAACATTTGAAAATCAATTTGCCTTCTAACAAGTCCCGTCTACGTTGCACTCCGTAGTCCAATGGCTCATTAGGTTTTAACAAAAGCAGCGCAGCTAAATAAGAAGGATTCTTTAGTGAAGCACCCCCGGGCGGTATCTCTGAGAGCAAATGTGACAAATAGAATCAGAAATGAATTAAATAGTCAGCTACAGCAAGCCAAGCTAAAAAAAAAAGCTCTGAAATGACCCAAAATGGAAACATATTACACTTATCTGCATTCACAGTACAGAACAAGTTTGGTCGTATTTAAGATAATTCTCTAGTGCCTGCTATTTTTAGCTCAAGGGTAAGCTCCTCTAAGAGCCTTTCGGCATTGCATCCCTTTAACCTGGCCTAACAAAATAAGCCAATAAGCTGTCTGATTTTCCTGGTCCATCAGGGAGGAAGAGAGATAGCTAAAACAAACCATTTGCGGGGAAAATGTTCGGCCTATCTTGTATTAAGAGCTTTTTTCATATAGATTTTTAAAACATCCCAATATTAAGTGTTGCCTGTCAGAGACCAAAATGTCAAGCTTTGCTGTTTAGAAATTGTAGGCTCATGGTTATAAAAAGAGGATTTTATAGGCCTAGTCTAATGGAAATAAACATTACTCCATTACCTTCAGTAAAACCAAATCTTTACAGTTCAAGCTATCATTATTAATGTCTATGAGAAGAAAGAAATGTTTCTAGGGCTTTATTTATTTATTTTTTTTAGGTAGAGAAAGACCGGCGAACTGCACCATAGCAAATGAAAGTTTTCTTAAAGCTTTCTCCTCAGTGACTTTGCAGTGTATAATTTAAAAGCAGAAAGCAAAGAAAATGCAGTTTTAAAACACTAGGCTGGCTATTCCTGGTAGCTTTCTTTCTTACATATTAACAACTCTTTGTGACCCTATTGCTCTGTCAATTCTTGTCTGTCTATCTCTATATAGTGTATACAAACAACCTCATCAACTCTTTATTGTTCACCACCTTCTAAGTGCACGTGTGAATGTGTGCGTGTGTGTGTGTGTGTGTAGGAATAAGTGTGGGCTATCTCAGTTTCAGCCATATAACCGCATGTGTAGATTACAACACTTAACAATATACTAGTTTCCACTCATTTCATCAGAAACCATGCTGCTGACCATCAAAGTTTAAGACTGTTCTCAGGTTAACCAGTTTACCTACATTCTGAAGCCTGCATTTGCCAATTTAGTGTGGAATAGATTTCAGCCACAGATGCTACCTGTGAGGCAATTAATCACCAGATATTTCTTGAGCTCATATTATTATGTGCAAGGTGTTATGCCAGGTGCAGTAAGAGGAGGAAAGGTGTCTAACACAAGGCCTCAGTCCTCAAGGAGACTTGTCCCTGAACTGCAGAAATGAAATGCAGAAATGAAATTCCTTGGGTGCCAACCCAAGGAAATTTAGGACATTTATAGAGTCCCTACTTGGCACTCAAGGAAATTTAGGACATTTATAGAGTCCCTACTGTGTTCCAGACACCATGCCTAGGTCTTCTCTCTTAATAGGTCTGATTCTATCTGAATTATCAGCCTTCTCATAAACATTTTATTGGGGCCGTGCTAACTGTCAGTCACTACCCTTGGTTATGCATGGTTTCTGTCTTCCCACAGATAAGGAACTTAGGACTTAGTATTTAACCAGAACTCAGATTTCTTGGTTCTTACTGCTTCTCCTCAGTGTCAGAGAAGAAATGGGTATTTTCTGTCTGGAATCCTTAGAAACACTGGCCGGTCACATTGCCATGTTCAAGGATATATTTGCTTGACTGAGATGCTCCATTGATGGTGTTGAAAGATCAAACCATGACCATTTCTTTCTTTTCTTTTGGAGGCAGAGTCTCGCTCTGTTGCCCATGCTGGAGTGCAGTGGTACGATCTTGGCTCACTACAACCTCCGCCTCCCAGGTTCAAGTGATTCTCCTGCCTCAGCCTCCTGAGTAGCTGGGATTACAGGCGAGCACTACCATGCCTAGTGATTTTTTTTGTGTTTTTAATAGAGACGAGTTCTCACCATGTTGTCTAGGCTGGTCTCGAATTCCTGAGTTCAGGCAATTCACCCACCTTGGCCTCCCAAAGTGCTAGGATTTCAGGCGTGAGCAACCGCGCCTGGCCAGTGGTGCCTCTTTTTTGCAGAGAACTGCTGGTTGCAATTGCAGTTGCAGTCTGCTGCCAGTGAGGTCTTTGGTGCTTTGCAAGCTTGCTGTTGATCTTTAGTCCCCTTTAAGACCAGCTGTTAATCTTTAGCACAAGGGTGACTCTGCAATACAGTGCACACCAGGTTGCCTAACTTCTTGTTTGTGTGCTCCCAGGGATCAGAAACCAGTTTGCTGTCTCCCCACCAAACCACAAGCCTTGGGGTCAGTAACTCATAGTTAGGTGATTTAGCCTTCCTCTCCCCTGCCAGGGCTGGTCCCTGCTACTCCTGAAGGTACCCTACCTTACACATACCATACTTGATTGTTAAACCAAACGTTACTTTTTCAGCATCTGCTGTGTACTTAAAATTTTACCAGAAACCATGATACTTACAGACCAAATATATGGACTTGGGATTCCCTTCTTTTGGGGATGCACAGCTGTATAAGGAGGCAAGACTTACCCGGGTGACGCAATCAGACAATGGGTAAAATGTGGATAGTCACTGGACAAAGCCCTGTTCTAGGCACCATATGAATACAAGAGATAATGAATTAGCCCCTGCCTTCAGTGTCCTTAAAAACTAAGGAAACATGTGAGCGTTGGCATGATAATAACAAATTACTCTAAGAATTTTAGAGGTGGGAAGAGATCTATGAAACCTATGAGTGAAGAGGGAAGCTAACCTGGTGGAGGTTGCTTTTGAAATAGATCTTCAAGACTTGGTCCGGTGGCTCACATCTGTAATCCCAGCACTTTGGGAGGCTGAGGCAGGTGGATCACCTGCGGTCAAGAGTTCGAGACCAGTCTGGCTAACCTAGAGAAACCCCATCTGTACTAAAAGTACAAAAATTAGCCAGGCGTGGTGGCACACGCCTGTAATCCCAGCTACTCGGAAAGCTGAGGCAGGAGAATCGCTTGAACCTGGGTGGCTGATGTTACAGTGAGTCAAGATTGCATCACTGCACTCCAGCCTGGGTGACAGAGTGAGACTCTGTCTCAAAAAACAACAACAAAAAAGATACAGATCTTCAAGATGTAGAGAGATTTCCATGGACGGAGAGGAAAGGTGGGTAGTTTAGACATCGACTTTCATCTTATTATTATTTTAACACATGTTTGTCACCTACTATGTGCACGGATTTATGCTAGATGTTGGTATAAAAACCTGAATAGGATAGAGACAATGCTATGAGCAACCCAGCAGTGTTGAGGAAAGACCAAGTGATGACTGGGGACTAATCTAATAGAGCAGCAGAGAAAGTACATACAAGTGAATGGGATCTTGGAATTGTACTAAATTAATATGAGGGGAGATTTCATCTAGCATGCTCATTTCACAATGGAGAAACTGAGGCCCAGGCACGTGGAATATTAAGTCATAAGAATATTAAGTCATAAATATTATTATATATATTTGTATA
>NW_016804139.1:1958073-1975269 GCF_001698545.2 Rhinopithecus bieti
ATATATAAATATATAAAGAATATTAAGTCAGGACAACCAGAAAGAAGACAATATGTGGTTTGTTAGACACCAGGGACTCTTAAAAGTTATCTGGTGGCATCCGTGAAGAAAGGTTATCTTAGAGCTTGCAAGCAGGGGACTGGTGAGGAAGCTGTTGAGGTTTTCAGGCTTGAGGTTATAGAGCTTGAGTTCGGGGGTGATGGTGACAATGATAGGAGGGATCAATAAAGATTATCATATTAAGTGATAGATTGGATGTTGTGGTGAAAAAAGGGAGGAAACATGGCTGTGGTTTCAAACTTGGGTGATTTGGAGAATTTGGGCTCAGTTAACAGAAATAAGAGAATGAGAAGAAGACATGTTTCAGGGAAGGTGCAGAGGGGAATGTGATGTGCAGATTGTAAAGCAGGTGGGGCGGCTGCTACTGGAAGGAAGTTCGTGAACAATATATGATGATGGAGCTCTGGAGAAGTCATGGAGGGCTTGATGAGGAGGGGTGTCTTCGAGGATATTGTTTATTTGGCAAATAAACTGGAGGAAAAATTTCAGGGATTCCCTTTTGCCCCACCTAGTAAAGATTTTTTTCTTGCTTTGAGTTTGATAATTCACCAGGCTTCTTCTTGCCAATAATAATAATACTACAGTAGCTTTGGGCGTGCCCAGCACTGGACTCAACATCTTCAGGCAATGTTAAAAACATAGTTTTATAGAGTTTAATTTAAAAAAAATAAAAAAAATACTAGTCTTATCTAATTCTCATAATCACCGTGATGGGTTAAAAGTGTTAACTCATTTTACAGTTTGGAAAATGAGGCTTAAATAAGTAACTTGCCCAGGGCCAAGTTACAGAAAGTAGCCAGAAGAACTGAGATTGCCTAACTCCAACAGTCAAGATCATCATCACTCCCTTACACTGCTTCCCAATTAATACCTCTATTGCCAGGCACTACGCTTCTCATCCCCTCCTACTCCCAGCCTCTTTCAAATTTTCCAAATGCCTGGAATTATTTCTGTCTTCTTGTTTTCGGTTTTCTCAAATTTTAAAATCACAGGAACCTCTCAAATTCAGGAAGTGTTCCCTGATTAATTCCACCTCTACCTAAACATCTAGCAGAGCCTTGACCTGACTTTGTCTGAGTAGATTTTGTATTATTTAGTGGAGAGATCAGCATGAATCTGTTCCGCCACAGACTGGTCAACAGATCAGTTCATGCCCTATTGACCATAGAGTTGTAGACACTTCCATTTGCAGAGGCTTGTACTTAAAAGCATATATTAGAATTGTGAAACTGGGCACAGTTTGTGACATTCTTCATCCTCAGTGTGTATGCGGTTGATACTTGTTGACTGATTGACTAAGATTTTGCTGGCGTTTGGTTGAGAAGGAAGGCAATTACAAAGTATAGATAATGCATCTTAAACTTAGCTTTAAAATCTTTTATTGAACTCTTGGGCATGTCTTCATACTAAATTCAGTAGAATATGCCTGTTAGATAAGTCTCCTGAGAGACAAGTTTAGTGAGGAATATAACTCTTTTAAAATGCAATGGAATATATGTATATTTCCCCAAATAAACAATTTCTTACAAATTGCACTTAGCTGTGATCATTCCCCTTCCTTTAGTGGGCAGCAAATCATATTGCATTTGTGGTTATGCATTTTACAGAAATATTTTGGTTTTTTTTTTTGTTCCTGGACTAAGAAGTCAAACCATGCCTCATTCATCTTTTCTTTATATACAATCCCTTGCACATAATAGGAGCTCAGTAAATACGTAACACTACGTGGTGTTCTCTCACCTACATTATAAGCAGGGATAATGGCTTTTATATCTTTTGGTTCCTGTGTTCTCCTAGCAACTCCTCAATTTCTAGTTCAATGTTATGTCCATAAAAGGTACTCAGTAGCTGGTGAATGAAGGAATGAATGAGTGACATTTAACTTGTGATCTTCTAAACCATTACTAAACCAAATTGGAAATATTTTAGGGGACTGGGAAAATTACCTGGATAACTTGAGCTGTTGAGCAGCTTCCAGGCTGGGTCTGGTGACTGTATCAAAATCTTCAGATATGTCAATAATTCCATTTCAGCATGTTCTTTCTTTGTTTCGAATAATACAGGTTTTGTGCATTGATGTTTAAGATAAAGTGGTGCCTATTTTGCATTTCTGGTTATGTTTACAAAACAGTGTTTTATTGCTGTCTAAACATGAGAGTGCTCTCAACCACTCCCACTGTAGCACATTGAGAAAGGGCTGTGTTGTGTCTTTGCCCTTAGTTTGAAATATGTTGTACTTAGAGGTCATAGTGTTCTGGTTTGGGTAGCAAATTATTGATCAGGGTATTATGGTAACAGCTGTGCTGCTGATTGGATGAAGATAAATATCCAAGCATGCAACTGGTATTACCTGGCATTATTATTTTCCTGGGAGCCTAGTCATCCCACGGGGCTTTAAAAGAATGGTCTGAAGGTAAATATTACCAAGAGTCTATTAGGCAGAGTGCAAGCCAGTGGTACCCAATTCTCTCCATTCACCATTATTTGGATTCTGGCCCTTGTGTTTTCCTGCATTCATCCTTTGACTCTTTATTTAGATTTCCTTGACTTTTAGAATTTTCTGTTGTTCCTTACTTCTTTTGCTTCTTGCTGAAATATTCATTTTTTGAAGGATTATCAGGAAGCAATAGCATTGCTTGTAATCTCTCTGCCATTGAGTTTAGTGGTGCTTCCTCTGCTGTTATCAGAGACTTATTTAAAAAATTATTTGATACTGTATATATTTAATATATAGAACATTATGTTTTGGTTTAGAAATACACAGTGATGATTACCACAGTGAAGCAAATGAGCATATCCATCACCTCACATGGTTACTTTATTTTTTGTAGTAAGAGCACCTAAAATCTACTCTCTTAGTACAATTTCAGAATCCAATACAATATTATTAATGATAGTCCTCAGGTGGTATGTTGGATCTCTAGATATATTCATCCCACATAATTGCAACTTTGTACACTTTGACATTTATCTTTCCATACCTTCCCCTTCCCCACTCCTGGTAACCATCATTCTACTCTTTTATTTTTTGTTTTAAGATAGGGTGTCTCTTGCTCTGTTGCCTAGGCTGGGTGCAGTGATGTGATCATTGCTTACTTCAGCCTCAAACTCCTGGGCTCAAGCAGTCCTCCCATCTCAGCCTTCCATGTAACTAGGACTACAGGTGCATGCCACCACACTTGGCTAATTTTAAATTTTTTGTAAAGACAAGGTCTCACTGTGTTGGCCAGGCTGCTGTTGAACTCCTGACCTCAATGAATCCTCCCATGTAGAGCTCCCAAAGCACTGAGATTATAGGGTTGAGCTACTGTACCCCACCTTCTACTCAAAGATTTCTTAATTGTCTAACTCAAAAGCCCTTTTCAAGTCCCCATTCTTCTTGAATTTTCTGTGCTACTTGAATATTCCTTATTGACCAGGCTATAGAAAATTCTTTCTCTTTTTTGGTGTTATATTTTAAATATTTGGAGTTTTGTTAATGTTCCTCTTTGCAGTCTCCCAATTTCCTTCCCTCTTCTTTGAACTCATCTTTTCTCCTTCCTTTGCTGGAAGACCCTAAATGTACCTTCCCCTTATACTTTCAGCATTCAGGCCAACTAGAGATAATTGGACAAGCCAAAGATCATGTCTGACATGGCTTGCTAGTGGCTCTGTGTCTGAATGGGTTGGCATCATCTTTAAGAATCTTGTCTTGGCCTAACTTGGGACTGACATTTTAAGCATTAAAACTCTTCACTAATTAACAGAGGCAACCTAAAGAAGAATAGTTTTGAAATGATGCTTGAGTTTTCTCTTACTACATTCCCTGGAAAGCTCACAGAGTTGGTAATGTATTTGAATTGTGTATTGGAACAGGTTAGTATTAAAAGTGATTACAATACTATTTTAATTTATATTTATAAACACATTTATTTATATTATATCAATTTATATTTACATNTCTTGTTTTCGGTTTTCTCAAATTTTAAAATCACAGGAACCTCTCAAATTCAGGAAGTGTTCCCTGATTAATTCCACCTCTACCTAAACATCTAGCAGAGCCTTGACCTGACTTTGTCTGAGTAGATTTTGTATTATTTAGTGGAGAGATCAGCATGAATCTGTTCCGCCACAGACTGGTCAACAGATCAGTTCATGCCCTATTGACCATAGAGTTGTAGACACTTCCATTTGCAGAGGCTTGTACTTAAAAGCATATATTAGAATTGTGAAACTGGGCACAGTTTGTGACATTCTTCATCCTCAGTGTGTATGCGGTTGATACTTGTTGACTGATTGACTAAGATTTTTGCTGGCGTTTGGTTGAGAAGGAAGGCAATTACAAAGTATAGATAATGCATCTTAAACTTAGCTTTAAAATCTTTTATTGAACTCTTGGGCATGTCTTCATACTAAATTCAGTAGAATATGCCTGTTAGATAAGTCTCCTGAGAGACAAGTTTAGTGAGGAATATAACTCTTTTTAAAATGCAATGGAATATATGTATATTTCCCCAAATAAACAATTTCTTACAAATTGCACTTAGCTGTGATCATTCCCCTTCCTTTAGTGGGCAGCAAATCATATTGCATTTGTGGTTATGCATTTTTACAGAAATATTTTGTTTTTTTTTTTGTTCCTGGACTAAGAAGTCAAACCATGCCTCATTCATCTTTTCTTTATATACAATCCCTTGCACATAATAGGAGCTCAGTAAATACGTAACACTACGTGGTGTTCTCTCACCTACATTATAAGCAGGGATAATGGCTTTTATATCTTTTGGTTCCTGTGTTCTCCTAGCAGCTCCTCAATTTCTAGTTCAATGTTATGTCCATAAAAGGTACTCAGTAGCTGGTGAATGAAGGAATGAATGAGTGACATTTAACTTGTGATCTTCTAAACCATTACTAAACCAAATTGGAAATATTTTTAGGGGACTGGGAAAATTACCTGGATAACTTGAGCTGTTGAGCAGCTTCCAGGCTGGGTCTGGTGACTGTATCAAAATCTTCAGATATGTCAATAATTCCATTTCAGCATGTTCTTTCTTTGTTTCGAATAATACAGGTTTTTGTGCATTGATGTTTAAGATAAAGTGGTGCCTATTTTGCATTTCTGGTTATGTTTACAAAACAGTGTTTTATTGCTGTCTAAACATGAGAGTGCTCTCAACCACTCCCACTGTAGCACATTGAGAAAGGGCTGTGTTGTGTCTTTGCCCTTAGTTTGAAATATGTTGTACTTAGAGGTCATAGTGTTCTGGTTTGGGTAGCAAATTATTGATCAGGGTATTATGGTAACAGCTGTGCTGCTGATTGGATGAAGATAAATATCCAAGCATGCAACTGGTATTACCTGGCATTATTATTTTTCCTGGGAGCCTAGTCATCCCACGGGGGCTTTAAAAGAATGGTCTGAAGGTAAATATTACCAAGAGTCTATTAGGCAGAGTGCAAGCCAGTGGTACCCAATTCTCTCCATTCACCATTATTTGGATTCTGGCCCTTGTGTTTTCCTGCATTCATCCTTTGACTCTTTATTTAGATTTCCTTGACTTTTTAGAATTTTTCTGTTGTTCCTTACTTCTTTTGCTTCTTGCTGAAATATTCATTTTTTGAAGGATTATCAGGAAGCAATAGCATTGCTTGTAATCTCTCTGCCATTGAGTTTAGTGGTGCTTCCTCTGCTGTTATCAGAGACTTATTTAAAAAATTATTTGATACTGTATATATTTAATATATAGAACATTATGTTTTGGTTTAGAAATACACAGTGATGATTACCACAGTGAAGCAAATGAGCATATCCATCACCTCACATGGTTACTTTATTTTTTGTAGTAAGAGCACCTAAAATCTACTCTCTTAGTACAATTTCAGAATCCAATACAATATTATTAATGATAGTCCTCAGGTGGTATGTTGGATCTCTAGATATATTCATCCCACATAATTGCAACTTTGTACACTTTGACATTTATCTTTCCATACCTTCCCCTTCCCCCACTCCTGGTAACCATCATTCTACTCTTTTATTTTTTGTTTTTAAGATAGGGTGTCTCTTGCTCTGTTGCCTAGGCTGGGTGCAGTGATGTGATCATTGCTTACTTCAGCCTCAAACTCCTGGGCTCAAGCAGTCCTCCCATCTCAGCCTTCCATGTAACTAGGACTACAGGTGCATGCCACCACACTTGGCTAATTTTAAATTTTTTGTAAAGACAAGGTCTCACTGTGTTGGCCAGGCTGCTGTTGAACTCCTGACCTCAATGAATCCTCCCATGTAGAGCTCCCAAAGCACTGAGATTATAGGGTTGAGCTACTGTACCCCACCTTCTACTCAAAGATTTCTTAATTGTCTAACTCAAAAGCCCTTTTTCAAGTCCCCATTCTTCTTGAATTTTCTGTGCTACTTGAATATTCCTTATTGACCAGGCTATAGAAAAATTCTTTCTCTTTTTTGGTGTTATATTTTAAATATTTGGAGTTTTTGTTAATGTTCCTCTTTGCAGTCTCCCAATTTCCTTCCCTCTTCTTTGAACTCATCTTTTCTCCTTCCTTTGCTGGAAGACCCTAAATGTACCTTCCCCTTATACTTTCAGCATTCAGGCCAACTAGAGATAATTGGACAAGCCAAAGATCATGTCTGACATGGCTTGCTAGTGGCTCTGTGTCTGAATGGGTTGGCATCATCTTTAAGAATCTTGTCTTGGCCTAACTTGGGACTGACATTTTAAGCATTAAAACTCTTCACTAATTAACAGAGGCAACCTAAAGAAGAATAGTTTTTGAAATGATGCTTGAGTTTTCTCTTACTACATTCCCTGGAAAGCTCACAGAGTTGGTAATGTATTTGAATTGTGTATTGGAACAGGTTAGTATTAAAAGTGATTACAATACTATTTTAATTTATATTTATAAACACATTTATTTATATTATATCAATTTATATTTACATAATTTAATTTATATTTAATTTATTTTATAAAATATCAATTTACACTTATCTATATAATTTATATTTATATAAGTATATATTTATATACCTTAATTTGTATTTATATTTCAACACACAGAGACAGTCCATACAACTTGTAGTTATTTTCCTGTCTTTCTAAAAGACTAAAAGGCAAATGTTCTGCAGTGTGGAACTGAGTCTCCGAGTTAAGAGGCTTGCCAGGTCACAGCTAGCAATGACAAAGGTGAGATTTGACTGTCAATTTTCTACCTTTCTGAACATTAGACAGACTTCCAATATTAACGTATCATTTCTATATGGCATTTTCCAGGACTTTCTTAAGTCTTCAAAAACCAAATGAAGGCCATATCTCTACTTTGCAATGGGGAAACCAGGACTCAAAGGGGCTTGCCCAAACTCCCTGAGGTCAGCAACCCTCTCTTCTCTTTGTATCCCAAGAACCTAAAGGCAATGGTAGCAAGATGGTTAGGAAATTGGGCCCTGTAGTCAGACATGCCTGCCTTCCAAACCTTAGCTCTACCACTGACTTGCAGTAGGACCATGAATATCTTTTTTCTCTTTTTGTAAAATAGTGCCTACCTCAGGGTTATTTATTCATTCAGCGAACATTTCCTGATCACCTATCATGTGTGAAAATGTTCTAGGAATATAGTAGTGAGCCAGGGAGTAAAAAAATCCTGCCCTCCTGGAACTTATGTTCTAGTTGGTGGTTGTTAGAATTAAATGAAACCACGCATTGAAAATGTCTTGCACAGTGCCAGGAACAGAGGGGGTATGCATTTTGACAGAATTAAGACGAAGTCTACAAATCCCTGGAAGTAATAGCTTTTGCCTTTCCTTACATCTATAAAGATAGTAAATGTGATATTAATAAGTCCTTTACTTTTCCAAGAACCATTTCATTCCATGGAAAGCACTCAGTATTTAGCCATGGTAGTTGTTTTATAATTTAGAGTTCTTTGGTTGCAAACAACAGAATAGAAAACAAAGAATCAACTCTAGCTTCCTCAAGCAGAAAGGCAGAAGAATATGTATGGCTGATGGAATTGATGAGAGAGTGTTGAACTAGGCTTAGCACCTAAAAGACCTGGAGCCTGGGAACTAAACTGCAAGAGGAGTCTCATGACGATTCAAATGTCAATAAGTTTTCCCTATTCTGTGCTAACTCTGGAGTGGTGAGAATCGAGTGAGGCTTTTGCTTACTGGCTCTTGGTGTGTACCCAGTCAAGAAGGGATAATTCTGTGAAGGGAAATTGTGGTGCATTTACAAATCTACTGGGCAGTCAAGAACAACGCGTGACAGCTCTGAGGTCTTAAAGCTGGATGAGTTATACTGTCAGCACAAAATGCTTGACATTAAGTAAAGGAATGGGGTTCTTGTTCCCAACTAAACAGTGGGAATTCTACCACCCAGTGGCTATCCTCTGAAATTCCATGAATTGAAACTAGTGCTTATGATTTAGTTAATTTTTTGCTTTTGAAAGACAAGTAAATATGCATTTATCTGTATATATATACATATATGTATATACACATATACATACACACACACACACACACACACACGTACTAAATATATTTTATGAAACTTCATCCCTGGCTTTATTTGCCAAAGGTGAGTCCTCCATCTTGTGGTTTCTGCATCTCTTTGGCATTTGTCACTATTCACTTGTTGCCTTTTATTTTGTCACAGCAATCCCAGAAATACCTATAGATCATCAGTGATGAGCATCTTCTGTGAGTCCAGTGGTATGGCTAGCTCTGGGAATATGGAGAGACCTGTTACATTACCTTCTATAATTACATGTATTTGCTGTCCCTGAGAAATCAGTTATGTGTGTCTGCCAAGAAACATTAGCCTTTCCATTTTTTTAAGTTTTCAAATAATATATGTAGAAATAATATAAGGAAAGTGCATAGTTCAATGCTTGCACTTAATTGATAGTCAATAAATGGCAATTTGTAGGAACACTCTGATACCTTGAACTTCCTGGATAGCTCTGTAAAACTGAAAGTGTCCTTGGGAACAAAACTGCACAAGCATGCTGGTCAAGATTCAAATTCCACGGAGAGAGTGTTCAACAGCCTGCCCCTGGGCTCTGCGCCAGCCTCTTGGTGATGAAGGGAGAGTCGGGCTTCTGTTATTGACTCCCCGGTGTGTATTCAATGTGTACCTTTAATCAAAGGTAAATTCCATGAGGGAGGGACCATGCCTGTTTTATAGGCCACTGTACCTTGCATGTAGCAGTTTCTAGCACATGATATGCACCCAAGAAATATTTGTTGGAGAAATGACCAAATTGGGATTCTCTCTACAGAGGCTAAAGGAAAATGACTAAGCTACTTGCTGAGTGGCTATCATTAGTGCATAATTTTCAAAAGCAATCATAGAACGGGCAAGATGTTTAATCTCTGTCATGAAGTGTAACCTTTACAGGGAAGACAAGCAACCACAGTGTGACTTCTCCAAGTGTCCTGCAGCTTTGAGCATGGTCCGGGCCTGTCTCTGATGGGGTTGATGAAAGCCAATGAACAAAGGCATTTTGTATGTTAAAACAAACCACATTTAGTCAACAGTGTTTGCAATGACTAATCCCTGGTAAGAAAACACCAAGAAGTAGCCGACACTTCAAAAAATATAAGCACAGAGAATTCTTCCTTGGAATACTGGCTGCAAAAGTTCAGCATTTGGCATTTGCAATGATTGCTGTTTGATTTTCTTTATGGTTGTATTGGCACATTCTGGAAAGTCAGGAAGCTCAAGTATATACTGTGGGAGCTCTATGGGGTGGAGATATACAAGCTTTGTTTTGTATTATAACTATTGCAACACATTTCCAAATGTCACTTTTGGTCCATGGTGGGGAGAACCTGGGGATAGTTCAATGTCAGATGGTTTCACATGACATAACACTAGTGCATTAATTTATTTATTCCATTATTGTTTATTAAGTATCTACTATAAGTTGAGTCTGGTGACACCTTGATTTTTCTGTGTTTAAATTTTATTGTTTCATTCTGACGTAGCACATCCCTTCATGTATCTCTTTGCCAGCCTAATTCCTTAGACTTCCCCTCCTACATCACTTCTCCAAAACCACCAATCCCTGGCACCCTACCATAGCTTAGGTGCCTCTGATGTGTGCCCTGTAGCAGCTTTACATTCCCCCAGGATTTCTCCAACTGCCTGTTTCTTATTTGTTCTGTCTCTCCCATGGGATGAGAAGCTATTTAAGGGCCTGTGTTATGGTTGTCACTAACCCAATATCACTACTTAACTCAGTATCTGAAATATAGCCAGTGCTTATTAAGCATATATTAAATGCATGCAGAATATGGAATTAAATAAACCTGAAATTATTTTTTGGAGTACATTATACAATACACAAGAGTAGGCATTTTTAGAAGCATCGAGCATAGTAGGTCCTTGCTTGTCCCAAGAGAGCATTCAGTTAGTTCAATAATCCTCATATATTTGACAAATGCTTTAGGAATGCCAATTATGTTCTGGTTTACCATCTATTTGGAAATAAATATAAGTATTTAAAAATATAACTAATATTAAAAGTCTTGAGTGCTAAAAGGCAGATTCAGATAAGACAGTGAGGGGTCAGGGGTCGCATGGGTATATTAGTCTATTTTCACTCTGCTGATAAAGACATACCTGAGGGTGGGTGACTTATAAAGAAAAAGAGGTTTAACGGACTCACAGTTCCATATGGTTGGGGAGGCCTCAATTGTGGCAGGAGGTGAAAGGCATATCCTACATGGCGGCAGGCAAGATGGAAAATGAAAGCCAAGTGAAAGGGGTTTCTCCTTATAAAACCATCAGATCTCGTGAGACGTATTCACTACCACGAGAACAGTATGGGAGAGTGCACCCCCACGATTCAGTTATGTCCCGCTGGGTTCCTCCCACACGTGGGAATTATAGGAGCTACTATTCAAAATGAGATTTGGGTGGAGACACAGCCAAATCATATCAGTGGGTGAGGATATCACTTAGGCTGGTAAAGTATTTCAACCTAGCTTACATTGAAAACAGGCCTTTCTTTCCCTTCCCCTTTTTGTCTTTGTATCTTCTCATTCATCCATCTGGGATTTACCCAGTGTCTACCATATTCCAAGCATCGTATTAGATACTTGGAATATAAAAATAAATGACACACTCCATCCCCAGGAAATACACAACAGTAAAAAAATTTTTAAAGGTGAATCTTGCCTTTGAACCAAACAGTTTAGTACAATGCTTATTTTCAGTATAAAGACGCATCTTTGTGGGACAAGACCATCTTCATTTATAGAGTTCTTATTCCTTCTCTCAAGTTACGTTTCTTGGCCAAGTCTGTGGAACTATTGGACTGTATGGCCTCTCAGTCAAGCCAGACACAGCTAAGAGGCCATTGGAAACTTGTACGAATTTCTGGTAATTGGATAGGACCATAATCAAGTTTTACATGAAGGCTGGATGTGCTGATGATACGCCTTCATTCCCCAGGTCAGAGGGAAAATCTGGATGCCTTAATACATCCAAAGGTGGCCGGGCGCGGTGGCTCAAGCCTGTAATCCCAGCACTTTGGGAGGCCGAGACGGGCGGATCACGAGGTCAGGAGATCGAGACCATCCTGGCTAATACGGTGAAACCCCGTCTCTACTAAAAAATACAAAAAACTAGCCGGGCGACGAGGCAGGCGCCTGTAGTCCCAGCTACTCGGGAGGCTGAGACAGGAGAATGGCGTGAACCCGGGAGGCGGAGCTTGCAGTGAGCTGAGATCCGGCCACTGCACTCCAGCCTGGGCGGCAGAGCAAGACTCCGTCTCAAAAAAAAAAAAAAAAAAAAAAACATCCAAAGGTTAGGAGAGGCTTTTTCTGAAATTGTTGTTAAAGGGATTTCCATGACCAAAATAACATAACTATGCTAAAAATTCTGTGACCTGATAAGAAATCCCTCGCTTGGATTCCTGGCAAGATTACTTAAAACTAAAAATGATTCTCTCTTCTCAGAACTAACACTCAGTATCGGAGTGACTTATCTGACACTTGTCATGTACACAAGGCCTTGTGTCATTAGTTGTATTTTCACTGCTCCTGTCTCACTCCCTTGACAAGATTACAAACTTGTTGAGGCTAATAAGAAATAATATAGACAATAGTTAATATTTATTGAGGGTTTCTATGTGCCAGGTAGTATTCTAAGCACTTTGCCTATTTCATTTAATTTTTACAACAACCTATGAGGCAGGTATTTTATAATTGTCTTCCCTGTGTATGGGGAACTGGTCCCAGACAAGTTTCGTAGTTTGCCCTAGGTCCCCAGTCCTCGTAACTGGCAGGGCTAGGACTCATGCCCAGGCAGTCTGACTCCAGAACCTGTACCCCTGTTTACTTTATTGTTTGTCTTCTCAAGGTGTCTCATACTTTACTACCTGCTAACTTGCACATGGAAGACACTCCAGAAATTAAATCATTGATTTATCAAATAGTTTTCTAAATGTCTCATAATTTTATCAAGTTTCTGTCTATCCTTCTGGGTAGGAGATATAAGGCAGTTGTTATTGTCTTAATATTCTTGGTGAGAGTATAAAGGATTAGGGTTTATTTCAGATACAGTAAAGAATTTTCTACAGAAATCCCTCCTCATTATCAACACTGAAAATTCACAGTGCCTAAGTGCTTATCAGGTTCAAATATGGAAACATGTCCCATCTCCAAATTTGTGATTCCTCTTGTACACATCTAGGACATACGAGTGCCTCCTCAAAATGCATCTCATTTATCTGAGGTAACACAGCAGATATAACTTAGGAAGTCTTTCTTTTCATTTCTTTAACAAATAAAACTCTTTTGGACCATTGTAATAGAACATATAAAGTATAATGACCCTAGGTTAAGGTTGTTTTATGCTTTATTTTCTGTACCATGTTTCTATCTTACATGTCTCTTACTTTCCCCACTTTAAAAGATGTTCTAGGGAGTGCCTGCCACTAAAATCTATCCCCTTTCTGTACTTTCCTTTAATCAAACTATGAAGTTTTGTGTATTTAAAACTTTTGGTTGTATTTTGCTTTCTTTTTTCTTTTTTTTTTTTTTTTTTTTTTTTTGAGATGAGAGTCTCACTCTGTCCCCCAGGCCGGAGTGCAGTAGTGTGATCTCGGCTCACTGCAAGCTCCACCTCCCGGGTTCATGACATTCTCCTGCCTCAGCCTCCCGGGTAGCTGGGACCACAGGCACCCGCCACCACGCCGAGCCAATTTTTGTATTTTTAGTAGAGACGGGGTTTCACCGTGTTAGCCAGGGTGGTCTCGATTTCTGACCTCGTGATCCGCCCGCCTTGGCCTCCCAAAGTGCTGGGATTACAGGCGTGAGCCACCTCGCCTGACCAGTATTTTGCTTTCTATAATGAAAACCTTCTTCTAATATAGAAAACCAGTATCCTAAATGCTAAATGCTTAATTTAAAAAAAATTCTTTACAAATTTCTTATATAAAAAGGAAAGCCTGTGAAAGGAGATCTCTCAGCTCCAGAATCAAATTAACAAATAATTTTGATTGGAATTATTTCATGCAGACCATCCTGTTAATCTGCAAAAGACGAAGTGCATTATAATTTTGTTTTTAGGCCAGTGACAATCTAGCTGGAAGTTGAAATAATTGGTGTACAAATACATGTGCAGACACACACACATGCATATGCATGTCTGGGTCACGGGTCTTATAAATATTTCACTTCATAAAGGTTGATAAAAATGTGCTTATGAAAAGATAAAAACTAGGCTTTATATGGTAAGTATAAAACATGGCATGATGCTGTATAATACTTTAATAAAAGTTAGGTTGGTGTGCTTAACCAATATTTCATGGGAGAAGAGAACTCAAGTAGGATCTTAAGCTTTAGGATTTCTATAAAGAAAAAAAATTAGAAAAATATTTTATAGTGAAGATACCAAAATGTGGAGGTAGAAAATGGGGAGGGTGGATTTTAAAATGACAGTCAGAGGAGAGTGACTCCAGTGCTGATGGGAGGTAGGCAGGAAAGAGAATGAGTGATGTGGCATTGATGGGGAGCAAGTACATTGAAGATTGCCATGAAAATTCAATGTGAGGGCTGTAGGGGTGGGGACAGTGGAAATCTAGGGAGAGCAGCCTCTCTGTAAAGTGATCAGTTCCTCCTCAAATCCCAGTTTCTCTAGACCTTCAGATTTATTTTTTAAAAGCAGAAATTTCAGCTAAAATTCACTGTTTAATAATTGTTGTTAACTAATAATGTTTAAAAACCTTTTGTAGGCAAAACCATGCTAGCCAAATGAAACATACGTCTGGGCTGGTTCCTCCTGAAGACCTCTAGTTTGAAACTTGAGCTAGAAGAATGAAATGATTCTACATTTTAGTTCAAAATGTTGTTGCCTGCCTCCTTAGTGGGGATTAATCGTAATGGAACAGAATATTTAGGCCCCGCATGATGGGGACAAGTAAAAAAATGTGCTGAATTGATGGAGAAAACTAGAACCTGGCTTCTGAAACTCTTGGTTGTGGACCAGCTTGAGCATTACCTGCACGCTTGTTAGAGATTCAGATTTTTAGGCTGTACCCTAGAATTCCTGAATGAGCATCTGCGTCTTAACAACATCTTCAGGTGATTCATATGCACATTAATGTTAGAGAAGCACTGGATGTAGTATACTTAATGTTCTTATTTTAAAATAGCTTCTGTAAGACACAGCGTACAGCAAAAGTTTGAAGAGATAGCAAAATCTCAGAGAATCTTTAGTGTAACTAGTGGAACATGAGACAGAAAAAGGTTCACTCTTACTGAAACTTGAACAGAGCAGTTAATATGGTAATGTTGATATATTTAGTAATGCATTCACAGTGTTAAGTTTTTTGCAAGAACTTGGTGTGCCAAGCACAAAACTCAACACAGGTTATGCACATATTTGGTAATCAGTAAATTACCTTAGATAGTAAGTCAATTGTTGAATCCTGGACAACTGATAACATCATTTGCTTTCACATATTTTTTCAATATTGTGCTCAGCCTCAAATATAAATTGAATAGAGTGACCTTTTGATACTCTGTGAAATTGACTGCATTTCCTAAGATTCTATGGTTTCAATTACCATAAATTTGTGATACTGGGTCCATAGCCATTGCATTGCCCCAGCATAACAATATCTTATCATCTTATCATTGGTTCTGATAATATAGTCGGCATCAGCACAACATATTGTTACTAATATTGTGTGTGTGTGAGCATGTGTGGTGGTATGTTCCCAGTCAGAACTTCATGTCAAGTGCAGGAGCAATCTGCAGTTTACCTAGATTAAATCTAATCACTATGTGTATTGCAAAATGTGAATGATTTTTGTTCCAGTAATGAAATTGTGTTCTAGGTTGCTAGCTGGATCTTGAGTTTGTGAGATGGATAAGTCAGTTAGTGGTTCCTCACTTTATTAGCAATTTAATTGTCAGAATGTAATGAAACTTCTGAACTGCAGCAACTCATTAGAAGCAATGAAACACATGACATTTTTTCTAGAATATTCAGTGAGTTGCTTTTTCCCCCCAAAAAGATCTTGAAAATAAAATTAAAATTAAGTTTAAATGTATACCTATAAAGGTGAAACAGTTTTGAATTCTTCCCTGAAAAATGTTCTGGAAAATCAGGGTCACTGAAAAGAGGGGAACCAGCATTTGAATTCCTACTCGGACACATGTTTAAGTAACCTGTAATGAGTTACTTAGCTTCTTTAAACCTCAGTTTTCTCATACGTAAAAAGGTGATTTAATAGTTATTTCAAACTATCACTATGAAGATAAAAGGAAGTGGCATGTGTAAAGGGCTTGACAGTATCCCTAGTGCACACCAAGAGTGTATCAATGACCACTATTGTCACTCTTTAATTTTCAACCTAGATGTTTGAATTCTTCTGCCTTTGTCTTGAAATAAGTTTGATTTTATTTCTTTAAGGCCAAAGATGTAATCATTAAAGATCATGTATCCCACTGTATTTTCTACTAGAAATGAGGCTAAAAAGAAGGCTGTACTTTGCTACCATGCTTGTACTTTATAGAAATTGATGGTGTCTACCAAAGCAAGAGTTCACTTTTAGTTCCCTGGTAGATCGTGGTTGTTTTCATTTGGCCTTTATGACAATATTACTCTGAGCACTGTCACAGAAGCTCAAAGAAAATTCTTGCTTCTCTTCTAATGTTTTATTATATTGATAGCTCCCAAAGATGATCTTGGCAATGTATAAGAAGCAGTACAAGCATTCGAGTGGTGATTAAACGTTTAAGTTATGTTTCAAAGATAGCGTTAGGTTGGTGCAAATCTAATAGCAATTTTTCCCATTGAAAGTGATGACCAAAACTGCAATTACTTTTGCACCAACCTAATTATTTCCTGAAGCCTATAGCCAAAACAAACAATGTAATATGAAAAGAGTATTTGATTTCCAACTAAAAGCGAAAATAAAATTATGGATGACTCCATTCTCCTTCTAATTCCCTGTTCTGATTTTTTTCTTTTCTTTCTCTTCTTATTTTCATTTTTGTCCATTTTTTTTCCTTTATTCAACATTTAAATAATTATACAACATTATAGACTAATGACTGTACTGTGCAGCGAGGATTCTGTAAACATCATGAGGACAGGAGCAGTGTCTGTTAGGGCCACTGCTGTGTCCCCACATGCATGAAACATCTGCCTTCCAAAAAAAATTCTAAATCTACAAATAAATACAAGAAGGAATAAATGAATAAAGTCAAATGAAACAAGACTATGACCTTCAAAGAACTTAAATATGTATTATGACGTCTTTTCTTTTTAAAAAAATATTGGGGCCGGGCGCGGTGGCTCAAGCCTGTAATCCCAGCACTTGGGGAGGCCGAGACGGGCGGATCACGAGGTCAGGAGATCGAGACCATCCTGGCTAATATGGTGAAACCCCGTCTCTACTTAAAATACAAAAAACTAGCCGGGTGACGAGGCGGGTGCCTGTAGTCCCAGCTACTCGGGAGGCTGAGGCAGGAGAATGGCGTAAACCCGGGAGGCGGAGCTTGCAGTGAGCTGAGATCTGGCCACTGCACTCCAGCCTGGGTGGCAGAGCAAGACTCTCTCTAACAAAAAAAATAAAAATAAAATAAAAAAATAAAAAAATAAAAAAAATTATCCAGAA
>NW_016804139.1:1979195-2079315 GCF_001698545.2 Rhinopithecus bieti
AAAAATAAAAATAAAATAAAAAAATAAAAAAATAAAAAAAATTATCCAGAATTAAAGTAACATGCTTGCTATATTTACTAAAGGCTCTATTCTTTCTAGTCTTATTTTCATGTAAGATAAATCAATTTATTTCTTCCCTTATCATGTTCAAGCACAATAAACTTTTCTTTTTCATCTGTATCCCCTGTTTGTATTTCCTATGATTCAGTGGTTTTTGATTTTTTAAAATGATAGTTTTGTCTTAGTTCAGCTGTTCCAGATTGAAGGCAATATCTGTGAGCCTTTTTATCAGCTATACGATACTCAATTTATTATGTAAGCAGAAAGGCCATATAGTCAGGGCTAAAGATTGTGATAACTTAGGTAAGTTCACATGGCATATGGTTTCCTAGGGTTTCTTCTTAAGTTCTGTTCTTTTATTGCCAGCGTAACATTTTGAAAACAATTTTAAATAAGGAACATCATTAGAGGAATAGCAGGAAATTTTTATCTGGTGTATTATGGTGCTCTTTATGCTCAATGTCTCATTTAATCCTTACCACAATTTTATGAAGCGGATGTCTCCATTTTTTACTTTGAGAGGGAATCTTGCTCTGCCGCCCAGGCTGGAGTGCAGTGGTGCGATCTCGGCTCACTGCAAGCTCCACCTCTCGGGTTCACACCATTTTCCTGCCTCAGCCTCCTGAGTAGCTGGGACTACAGGTGCCTGCCACCACACCTGACTAATTTTTTTGTATTTTTAGTAGAGAATTTTTAGGGGTTTCACCATGTTAGCCAGGATGGTCTCGATCTCCTGACCTCATGATCCACCCGCCTTGGCCTCCCAAAGTGCTGGCTTTACAGATATCTCCATTTTTACAACAGTTGATACTACTGGGGTTCCAGGGCCCAAGTGCCTTCCTCAAGGACACAGGCTGTACATGAGAGAACTAAAACTTGAAAACCTTTTTTTCTAAGGCTAAATCCCATAAGACTTTGAGTCTACTACTTTGGAAATATTCACAATGGGCATAATATCGATAGGAACAGCAGCAAAAATGAGAGGTCCTGGGTTAATGTTTCAATAATATTGAATGCTCTTCCGGGGACAAATTGAGCAGCAGTTGATGCTGAAATAGCACTGAATTATTTTGCTATCAATTGCTAACACCTTATGTTTATATATCGTGTGCAGATCTATTCCAGGGCCATCTCTAGCTGATAGCACCAGATCTTTCACCCCTGAAGAGGTTACAGCTGGCTGACATTATCCTAACAAACAGACCTGGAAAGTTTGTCTACAACCACTGATAGGAGCTCAGGCAAAGAGGACTCTGGGAGAGGGTTAGCTCGAGGGCATCATGATTTCTCTTCTGCTTCTGTGGCTTTGCTATAGAGTCTCAGACAAATACTGTCATTGTTTTTATGCCAGTTGTTATAGTCTCCTTGCTACTGTGAGGTGTTGTGAGGAAGAAATAAATTTAAGTCAAGTTTGCAACTATGTAAGCATGGTATGAATTCAGTAAATATTGCTTGAATGATTTTATCTGAAAGGCATAAATATTTAGCACTACATTTTTATATAATGCTGCTTAACTCTTCCCTAAAGCACATAATATTTTTATGTCCAGTAACCTTATGGGACAACCATGGCAGATTACACTGCTGCCTTTTTACAGATCAAAAAATTAAGGCCCAAGGAAGACAAATTTGAAAGCAGGGCCACAAAGTTGTGTAGACCTGGGCTCACTTTGATTAATTATATAATCACACTTTAGCTATTTCTCTTCCCATTTTTTCATGTATGGCATACACAAACACATTCTTTGGTTCTTTATTTTATATATTTTAAGAATAAAATGCTCATTACAGAAAATTGGAAAAGACAAATTGACTTAAAATCATCTGAAATCTCACCTTCTTGTAATATTTTGGGATTCCTTCTTTTAGGCTTTTTACAGTATCCATGCATAGATCATGGACTGAAAAAGTGCTATTTGACAACTTTCTTGATTCACTTCATAATATTTAATGGCGTGTTTCATTTTAACAAAGGTATACCTATATAATTGTTTTAATGGGTATCAAACATTTCACGGTATGGGTTCCCTAGTTTTCTTTTTATCTTTAAACCTAGGCACTTGTTGCTTACACAGCCTATGGTCAGAGGTAACTCTAATGTGATCTGTGATTCTTTGTTTTTAAAGGTGTTCAATCTGATGGCAGTAGCCTGTAATAAGGCTCTTGGCTGGTGGCTGTTGCCATCATACACTAAAGAGATTTCATGACTTAAGACATTTCATGGACTCACAAGTACTGAAACAGGGTCTGAGTGGGTAATGGAGGAGAGAACTGGGACTCAGGAAAGAAGACTCCTTCAGTCAAGGGGCCAGACTTGGTGTGCACTGGACAAAAATAAAACATGCATGTTCTGTGGCCCTTGTGAGGGATTCTGGGCATCTTAGTATGCCACAGCTAGTTCTCACTGATGGGCAAGGCTTCTCCTTCAGCCCACACAATAGATCATACCAAATATTCTCACCTTTCCTCAAAGGTTCTATTACTTAATCTTTTACAGGAGTGATTCTTAGTCCTGGCTTCTATTAGAATCTCACCTGGGAAGATTTTAAAACTACTAACTCCCACCTCCAAAGATACTGACTTAATTGCCCAAAGGGGTAGGGAAGGGGCAAGCATATTTTTTAAAATGCATATGTGATTAAATTTAGAGCCAAAATTGAGAGTCACTACTTTACAGGCATCTATTACTCTGTAAGAGTCAGAAGAAAACCTTTATCCCAGTATGAAACCTTTTCTAAGAAAAAATATTTGTGCCCTGTTTTTGTAAGTAAGCCTGATTTTTAAATCTATGTTGGCTTTACTTAAATACAAATAGAGTTCTTATTGCTTTTCCTTTCATCTATTTCTCACAGCTGTTTATTTTGTCTATAGTAATTTATTTTGTCGATCATCTCTCTTCCCCCAACAGAATAAGCTCCTTGAAGGCAGGAATTTTTAATTATTTTGTTCATTGCTATATCCCCAGTGTCAAGAGTGTCTGACACATGGTAGGTGCCCAAAAAATTCTTGTTATAAATTTTTGACACTGATTTTGATGCAAAAATCATGATTCTTAGTCCCAGGAAACTTGTTATCAAAAACACACAGACAGGAAAATACAATCCAGTATTTCTATGGAGGTTAATAAATTGTAATATATTTACAATATGTTAAATAATGTTGCATTTTAAAAAAAACATATGCCAAATGTAAGAGAGAGAGTCTTTGCCACTTATTTCCTTTCATTATCCTGATAAGCAACATGGTATAATAGAAAAACTAAGGAGCCAATAGGTCCAAAACAGATGTAGAATTAGATCAGTTACCAGATGACATTGAGAAAGTCTGTTTAACCCTTTGGATGTCAGGCTTCTCATCTCCAACATCATACTGTTGGAAGAGTTGACCATGCAACTTTTTCTATTCATTGTTTCCATGTTACTACATCCCTATCATTATAGGAGCCACAATGTGGCAAGGCATTAAATGGCGTGTTTTTCCTTTTCATCATTCTGTAAATCATACATTTTTATCCAGAATGATTTACACCTGTCTTGTCATTTTCCATGCTGTTATAGGGACATGTGCTTTTTTATCCCGTTGTCAAAGTCACTTTAAAAATCCCCCTTTGAGGTTATTAGCTACTTTGTCTAACCCAATGTCATATGCTTCTCCACTGTGCATGCTCTCCACATATGCATATAAGCCACTGATAATCATGAATGAGTCTGCATTTGGAATTGATTCAGTGTGAAGTATTTAAAGATTCTTCACAAGGGGTTCACTCAGTCTGGCATTAAAAGAAGCTCAGTATCTAAATCCTAGGAGATTGCAAACTTGCTCAGATGCTTTGGAAACCTAAACCCATGTAAAATACTTAGATACAAAGTCATTGAGAAGATGAACTTCTCATATTGTATTTGTTCGGCAAGCATTTATTGACAACCCGCTGCTCTGTGCAGAGCACTTGAGTGGAATATGAAAGTTAGTCAAGGAGTCAAAGACCCCATCCCAAGCTCTACGTGGCTCCTAGTTTCTTGGGGAAAGGAGCTGGAAAGACTCAGAGGATTAGCATGGAACACACTTTGATTTCTTTCACCCTAGATGGCCTCACAGAAAGGACACCCTGTCTCTGAATAGCTTCCAACCACCTTGAGACAATTTTCTCTCATTCTAATGCCTTTGCCAGGATATTACAGTAATCAGATCATTTGACATTACCTGCATCTTAGTGTCCCCAACCTTAATATACCATATAGATCCAAGTGTCAGGAATCTGCAGCTGCACAATTTCACATATATCTTGTGGTGCTAAGTCTTTATGAACAAATAGCATCGACCTCTGTGATGGTGCCTTCTAAGCACTTCTTTTTGTCAGCAAATATACTATCTTATAGAGAACTCACTGGTTGTAATAGGAAATTATTCTTCCTTACATAGTCTAAAACACACTGGTTATGCCCAGGGTTAATGCAGTCTGCTAATTTGTAACAGCAGAGCTTTGTGAGGTATTCACAGCAGGCCTCCTTGCTAAAGTCCTGGTGCTGCTGTTCTGATTGATCAATGTTCCTGTGGGATGTTTGTTAAATATTTTGCCTATAACCCCCCTTCTGCTTATACCTATATGTAAACCATGAAAAAGTAATTTCTTACTCATTGCAAGTTCCCCTCAGGGCCTTTGGCCCTTACTCTTAACTCTTTTCCCTGTCCAGAACATTTCTTCCTTAGCTATTATGCCTTGCTGCTCCAAATGCTACTTCTTTTTTTTCCTCTGTGTGTGTGTGTGTGTGTGTGTAATTATATATTATTTTATTATGTATTCATATAACATTATTGTATATTATCATATAATAGTATATGTTATATAATATATTATATATTATATATGATATTATAATATAATAATGAATAATATATACATATATAATATATAATATATTATATATATCACATTATATAAAATATATATTTTTCTTTGTATGTGTGTATATGTTTTATGTATACACACATATGTATACTGTACATATTCTCCCTATGTATAAATATAAAATCTATTATCTGCCATCCTCTCACCACCAAACTAAAATGTAAGTTCCTAGTAAACAAATTATAGTACATAGTACGCACTCAATAAATATGTGTAAATAAAGATATATATATAATATTTGTAAATATGCACATAAATATGCATGTTTGTATGTATCTGTAATATGTATCTGTAAATATGTATATATGTATACATATGTATATGTATCTGTAAATATATTGGTCTGCATGTATGTTCACAAATGAAGGGTATATCAAGTGTAGATATTGTAATTCAGCTGAGTATGGATTAAAGGTGGTCATTGCATGGAATAACTGGCAAGCAGTCAGTGATCATGTCAAACCGTGCCTGTTTACTCTAGCATCTCAATCTTAACTAGTAACTGGGAGATAATGAATTTTATACAAATTGTAGGAATTTTTGAGCAATATGTATTTAGTAACTTTGGTACCAACATTACAATGTCTACATTGTGTAGGCTTATTGTACAGAATGTTCTTCCTTTTTCACTCCATTTGTTCGTGTCTTATCTCTTTCTCAAATTTGTTTTCAACAAATCCGTATTTTGTCTCACTTATTTTGAATTCAATCTAGTGCATGAAAATGATAATAATGATATTGTTATTAGCAGTAAACATAAATCCTCACTATATACCAGGCACTGTTCTATATGATTTGCATGGATTAACTCAGTCAGTTCTCAAAACAGCCCTGTATGTAGGTCTTATTAAGGTTACGTAACTTGCAGAAGGTCGCGTACCTTGTAAGTGATGTGCTCAGGACCCCAAATCAGGAAATCTAACTTTGGAGTCTGTATTTTGCCTCACTGCCTATTTCAAATAATATAAAAATATTATAAGGCCCTGTGACCTCTTTTGAGATGTTTTAAAAAATCGTAAAAAGTTGAGAAGTGCTCAAGACCTCTGTGAAAATATATAGAAGAAAATCCTTAAAAATCACTTAGCTTGTAGTCTGTGTAATAAAATAGACTCTAGAACTGAAATGAACTTTATGATAATGGCGATGGTCAGAAGATGTTGAAGGAAGAGAATGATTGGCAATAAAAAGACTGTGCTGCCTTAGGACTATCAAAAACAAATTCAGGAAGTGAATAACCAATATGTTGTAATCAACAGGGAAGGACAGACCATAAAACAACTGGGCACATTAATGTAAGATATTGGGAAAAAGAATTCACATAGAATAGATCAAAATATGTTAATAATAACTACTAAGGTCTAGAATCATATGCGTTAGAGGGAATACGTCTAGCATAGACAGAATCATACATTTCAACTTGATCTACACACTACTCAGCAGCCGCAAAACAGCAAATTACCCAAACTTGCCTGATTATCAGAATCACTTGGGTTGCTTATCAAAATTACAGAATCCCAGGCTCTACCTCCCAGGGTAGTTGTTCTCAACTGAGGGCAATTTGCCTCCAGGAAAGAGTTGGCGTATCTGGAGACATTTTGGTAGTCCTAACTGGAGGGGTGCTACTGGCACCGAGTGAGTAGAGGCCAGGGATGCTATTAAGCATTCTAAAACACACAGGACAGCCCCCTAAACAAAGAATTATCTGGGTTAATATGTCAACAGTGCTGGAGGCCAGAAACCCATATCTAGAGATTTTGATTTAGTGGTCTGTGATGAGGCTTTGAAATCTGCATTTCTGTCTATGGATCTAAGTTTTTCTGATAAAGGATTAGAAACTTGGTGCTACCAGTAGAGCTGGACTTGTTTTAAAAAAAAAAAAATCCGATGGAACAGAATGCTTAAAGTAGGCTTTGAGGTAGGGATAGGATAGAAACAAAAGATGTAAAGAGAGAAGAACATTCAAATAGAAGAGAAAATCACACCCAGTAGGAAAAAAAAAAGGGCTATGAACCAACACTGGGCCAGCCAGTAATAAATAGTGAGAATCATTTGCAAAGCAACCTCCTCTTTCTGTATGGACGGCCAACTGTGCCTCATGGCATGTAACTGCATCTCCCACCTTAGATTTTAACTGATGATCAATAAATGCTATGTCATTCTAACTCAGTTCTTAGTCCCCAATATGAAGATAAATTAAAATAGCCCATGCCCACTCGTTTTTCTAATAATACTTTCCATAAAATCCCACTATATAAAGGAAGGGTGTGAGAACGATATTTCATCAGATATATCTGGATTAATATCCAACTCTTCCTTTCATTAGACATGTGAATTTGCACATAATAATAGGGTTAAATGGGTGTTTCAATTAATGCATGTAAAGAAATCAAGTCAACATCAGGAACATAGAAAATAGTAAAGATCAGCGCTATTTATTATTGTTATTATTTACTAAAGTAATATTTAAGAGAACTATGGCATTATTTAAATGCACAGAAAAAGTATAAGTTGGGATTTAAGATGATGGCAGTTTCTTATTATCAATCATAGCAACTGATTATTTTGTGCTTTGTTTTGTTTGAAGAGGATTGAGAAAATCCTGCCTCATAGAAATGAATATTTTAAAATGGCTCCAAGTTTTAAACTCTTCACCCCCAGTTCTCAAGATTTTTTTTTTTAATCCAAAGACAATACAAAATATTCAATTTGGCTGCTTAATTTGGTCATGGTTTCCACTGTGTTTCTGTATTTATTATAAGAAAATAACACACTTGAGTGTGTTTTCTAAAAAAAAAAAAAGACTTCTATTGCCTATGCATTAAGGTATATAAGTACACAAAATATATCATACACTCTAAAATTTATAATACACCCTATACCAGCTATTCTAGTGTCCAGGGTTCTATTAAACATAGTTAAAAATCTTCTGGCTAAGATTAATATATATTCCCCGCTTGAAGATGACTGTGTTATGCGGTATGGAATGAGGAAGCTCACCACCCTAGTCCAGATAGATTACATCAATGGTTTTCTCTTGACTAGAGAGTCAACACTCCCGAGAGTGGTGGTCAGAGGGTAGGTTTGTCTGGCATGATTAGCTGTTCGTGAAAACATCTCAACTCTTTCAAGATGTTTGCAAATTGATTGCTTGATGGTGTGTCCCAGTATCCTTCCAGACAACAGGGTTGGGTTAATTTCTGCATTTTTAAGACCCATTTAAACTTCCTCTTTTACAAAAGATGAACATTACATTTACTTCTATAGATTCATTGCCTAGGAGTTCATTTCAGAATTAGGCCCTATATAGCTGTAGCTGTTCATATTCTTTCTTCCCCACTAAGAATATATCACTTGCTTGCCTGGCCTATCAGCTGGTATATGTGAAATGAATGTGAGATAATTTTAAATCATAGCCTAAGCTAAACATTATTAAGAAGACAAATTGCTCAGGGGTAGGAGGAGGTGAGGATTACAGAGAAAATAACAACAAAAGAAGAATGAAAATTCATATATTCTTATATTGTCAGGACAGATTAGACTCTTAAATTACCATTCTTACTCATTTTAGTTAAGCATCTCCTATATACTAAGTATCTCAACAATAATCAAATAGGCCTCACAGACCTCCTCTTTTAGATAGTTCATGAAGAAGATAAATCACTAAAACATATATTGAGTCAGAGAGATGAATGCCAGAGGGAATAATAAGGTAGGGAAAATGTGGAGAATGTGTCCAGAGTTGTTGGAAATGTTGCACTGAGAAGGTGACACTTGAGTAAATGAGGGGACAAAGGGAAAATCCATGGGCCATCTGGCAGAGGAACCTTCTAGGCAGAGAAAACAGCAAGTGCAAAGGCCTAAGGACAGGAGAATGCTTGGCATTTTTGTGGATTAGTGAGGAGATCAGACTGATTGGGAAGGATTCAGATAGGTGATGAGGCATTGCCAGAGTCAGATGAAGCTGGCTGAGTATAGGGCCACCATACATTCCAGTTAGCCTGGTGTAGTCTGGGTTCATCCCTGAGTAGCTGATTATGTGCACTATCCCCTCTCCCTCTCAAAAAGGTTCTGCTTGGATGATAAATTATATGGCGATCCTTGGTTAGTAAGGCACTCTTAAGATTTAGCTTCTAGTCTTAGAGACATGAGAAGCCATGGAGGCTTTGGTCAGAAGAGGGGTGACACATGACTTAGGTTGCATCAGGATCACTTAATCTTCTGTGTTGAGAATGAAATATTGAGGTGGGATGGCAAATGGGAAGCCAGTTAGGAACTGATATGGTTTGGCTTTGTGTCCCCACCCAAATCTCATCTTGTAGCTCCCATAAATCCCATGTGTTATGGGAGGGACCTGGTGGGAGATGACTGAATTATGACAGTGGATCTTTCCTGTGCTGTTCTCGTGATAGTGAATGGGTCTCACGAGAGCTAATGGTTTTAAAAACGGGAGTTTCCCTGCACAAACTCTTTTTTTTTTTTTTGCCTGACACCATCCATGTAAGATGTGACTTGTTCCCTTTCCTTCTGCCTTGATTGTGGGGCCTCCCACCCATGTGGAACTGTGAGTCTAACTAAACCTCTTTCTCTTGTAAATTGCCTAGTCTCAGGAATGTCTTTATCAGCAGCGTGAAAACAGACTAATACCAGAAACCTATGGGATTGTCATTCGAGACTGTGCAATGCAGCCGGAGAGTTGAGTTGTTTCACTTGAGGACATGTAGCTAGCTGGTGGCGGAAATGGATCTAGGATTAATTCTCCTGACTTTCAGTCTGGAGTTCTTCCCACATGCCCAGTTTCTCTTTTAGTTTAAACTTGAGAACAAATAGAATGCCTTGCTTGCTCTTTTCAGGCCTATTAAGTCTCCAGTTTGATGGTACAACTCAGTTCCTTCCTCTTCCCATTGTGAGAGACAGGCATGACCTCCCCAACCTCGCTGAACCTTTATCCCCTTTCCCCTGAAATTTCAGCTAATTTTTCATATATTAACCAGGAATTTTTAGGATTTTCTGTTGAACTTCTGTGTTTATACTTTTGGCTCTTATAACCTCTACAGCATACTGAATTTCTCATGTACAGTACATGTTTATTATCTCATGAATGTGTGTTATAAGCAAATCAATTAGAATGGAGTGTAAGTACAGATGTGAATATACATTTTATGCCTGCTTAAATAGGAATATGTGTATTAGTTGGAATTAAATGGATTCCCTTGGGTCTAAATATGTCTGTGAATTCTTTGATTTTGTTTACATTTTATTTCCGCTTGATTCTTATTTTATTTTTACAGGAATTAGCCTTGGTTTCTGATCGTTGCTTTCCTCAGTTAGAGTGGTTAACTGAGAGGAACAATGTATGTACACATTATACATTTTTGTATAGTCAACTACAGTTGAATATCAGAGAATGCACTCAAGGCATTGAGATATACATGTGCATTAGATTCTGTTTTAAATATGTGTACTTGAGATATAAACTTGAGGGTGTGATATGGACAGACACATTTACATACATGGTATTTCAAGTAGCCTGTATGCCCATGGGGAGTTACTCAGACAGTGAAATTAAAATTTATGTTATTTCTACGAGCCCACGAATTCCAGCAAATTTGGCATTCAACAGGGCAAAATAGATTGTCACATCATGTGCTTATCTCTCATGGGAATAAAATAAGAATAAGCTCACTCTCAGGGCATATGTAAGAAATGAATGGACAAAAGGCGTTTTATAATGTGTTATGTAATGTAAGGTGGTATTTATTGTCTTGATTTTTTTACTGCACACATACGCTTGAGATTTCTTTCTTTTTCCCCACCTTCTAGTGCCCATACCTTATTCTCAGCTCTGTATCTTGTACGACAAACCAAAAGTAATTGGGTTATTTTAAGGACTCCTCCTTTAAGTGAGGTAGGAGCTAGGAACCTCTCAGTCATTACATATGGGATTCCACCCATTTTTGTTTGGATGTGTGAGAAAGTGGCAGATATACTGTCAGTGCCAACACTTAGGTATAAAAGAAGCAAAAACAAAACCCACAGCGGATTGCAGAGATTTTAGAGAAGAAAGATAAGGAAGAGGGAAAAAATCAATTGTTGGAAGGTGGGTATTCAAAATATTTAACAACCTATAAGCAAAGGCTCACACCACTTCAAGTAGACACATGCGGTGAAGTGGTGTCTGTTCTAATTAGCACGGGTTAAAGAAGAAAGCTAAAAACCTCAAATCCTATTCCAATAGTCTACTCTGGATTGTTATTTTTTAATTTTATTGCAGAAAAAAACTTAGTTTTCTTTAAATTTTGACTTTAGTTTCTTATAAATATTGAATCAAACTTTATACATTAGAACCAAAATGTGTACATTTATGCAAATAATTTTTGCTGATTCATGCATGAAACTGAGGTACAGGGTTTTATGTATGGAGATTCAAGAAAGGGGCACACCTCTGACCCACTGTATTTCTTATGTGAACTCCTGAATCTATTATAAAAGTTGCTTTCCCATGTA
This sequence comes from Rhinopithecus bieti, assembly GCF_001698545.2. Lineage (NCBI taxonomy): Eukaryota > Metazoa > Chordata > Mammalia > Primates > Cercopithecidae > Rhinopithecus > Rhinopithecus bieti. Next base: position 1,990,666 of record NW_016804139.1, read on the forward strand.
GTTATTTGAACTCCTGGTGGGGCCTAGTGGAACCAATAATCCAAAGTAGTGGATAATCCAAGAATGTCATTTATATTTGGCTTTGGAATACATTACCAGATGTTACTCTAGCAGATTTCCTTTCCTAATTAGGCCTCACTTAAAGTAGGAGTTAATTTTGTCTTCATTAGCTCTTTCCAAGTCAGCAGGATGGGGCAAGGAGGAAACCTGGGGCATGCTGGGTATTTGGGGGGAGTTGGCCCAGTGCTAAATATCTGCAGTAGATCCTGTTCAAAGAATAAAATTCAAATACATATAATCAAGTTGATGGGAATATACACTGGAAATGTTTATGAACACCTTCTTGAAGAATTCTCAGGCCTTTGTCAACTCTTTTTTTTTTTCTATTAATCATGAGTGCAAAAAAATTCCATAATAGGGATTAGGCAAATAATCACATGAAATTTTGTATAGAAAAATAATTAGAGGCTCAGAGAGGTTAAGTCACCTCTCACACAGATTGATCTCTGAGTACACAGTACCTAAGATACTGAAACTGATTAATGAATGATAAGAAGACCCCACTGTTTCCTTCTTATTGATGATTTGAATAATGAGGAAGCGAGAATTCTCCTGGCCTAATTCGCATTAAGAGAGCCAAGATAATGAAGCTGTGATTAAATGGCTATTAAACTATTTTTATCAAACAGAGATCAAGCAAGTGTGAGAATCTGGGGACACAGAGTGTAATTGCAATCCTACAAGATGCAGAAAAAATGACTAACATAAGCAGGGCATGGTCCTTTCATAATAGCTCACATTTAAAAGTCTTTGGGATACCACACGCATTATTCACTCTGCACTTCTCCCTTCAGGTGGCAGTTAGCATCTCAGAGTCCCTCCTCTCCTCCTTAATTTAGTGGATTTATTGACCCTCTGTGTGCAGTTGGGTGAGTTGAATGCACTGTCTGCCACACCGTGTATAACCAGTTGGAAGATCCTTTTGCCAACTGTGCGCAAAGGAAGAAGACCCAAATATTACAAACTGGGTTCAGAATTTTAGTCTATTAATTTTCATCTATAAATCTGCCACCTGAAGGGACAAAACCTATCTTCTTTCAACTACGCCTTTTGAATTATGTCAGACTAGTACAGGCCATAGAGGGACACAGGTGTCCGGAAGAGCAGAGATAAACCTTCTCATTTTGTTGACTGTTCTAAACTAGCATCTATTAATGATATGGTAACACTTAGGAATTGTTGCAGATTCTAAATTTTGGGTTTTTAGTATAAATGCATGTGTATCATCTGTCACCGGAAATTGTTTACACCGTGAGTGAGTTTTTGTTGATGTGCCTTCTTTCTTCCTAGAGGGCCCTTAGAGAATAAGGTGTTACAGTCACACAGACCTTTATTTAGGTCGGAAGAATTGCATTGCGTAAGGAGAACCCAAGGTTGACACCCACCGTGGGAAATGCTGTTTGATAGCCACAGAGCTCCACTGTGGAAATACCCGTTGGCCTGTTTTCTACCTTTCCTTCCGCCTCTGCTGCCAGCTCCAAGGCTGAGCTTAGTTTGTGTAGCTGTAGATCACTATCTAATTGGTGACCTGCTCTTTCTTCCTCCCCACTCTACATTTTCTTTTCCTTTTTTCCCAACTCGGATGAAGCTAAGAAGTATATCTTTTTGTAAAATAGTAATCTCAAACAATTAGAAAGCAGGATCAGAGCCGAGTCTTTGAAAGGTTATCTTGCAATGTCAGTGCGGTGACTAATGTGTTTCTATACCCTGTCACCTGTGAACAGACATGTGTGAGTGGGCCAGTGTGCTTCATCTGCGGTGACTTTGATTTATTTGCTCTGTAAATTGGGACCAAAGCAATAATGGGAAGTGACATTAATTGTTTAACAGAGTCCTCTCTGTCACATCCATTGCCTTCTCCGGGGTGTGTGATTGTTGAAACTCATGCTAAACTAATTGAAATTGCCACAGTGAGGGGCAATATCCACTCAACATTACATAAACACGAAGTGTCATCAGCAAATATCAAGTTTTCTTCTCAGTTTCCTATGATTAAAGAAAACACAGATAATTTGAAACAATAACATTTGTTTCCTTTCTTAATTCACTAAAAAATTTACTTAAATAAATGGCCTTGGAGCACCTCTCTGAGTCACCCACATACAGAGATAATAACAATAGTATTGAATAATCATTTGTAATGGATACAGACTGTAAATAATCATTATGGTGCTATGATAGATACTGGCTGAATAGTAGCCCTTACTACCCACATACTCCAAAGCGCGCACGCGCGCGCACACACACGCGCGCACACACACACACACACACACACATACACACACAAGTCGCCATGCTAATCTCCCATCTTACAAATCCTTCCCTCTCATTGTGTTTCCGGTAGAGAGGGGAATTAAAATAGTTGGTGGTTTAATCAGATCTTATAAATTAATTATGACATTATCAAGCTCCAATACTTTTGCCATTGTATTTGTTATACATTCTCCCAGACTTATTAAAGACATTGGAGAAAACTGGTTGGTTTAAGTGTTCTTTGTCATTTTAACTTGATTGGAATTTTTGTAGTTTGTTTACATTAGGGATAGAGCTAAGGCGCTATTGTATTATGTGATTGAAAGCAAATAACGGCTGGTAGTATTGCTGGAAAGCCAAACACAAAATTTAAATCATTGTAAACAAAATTATCCATTTATTGGTAAATATTCTTAACTCTTTTCTGGAACTGTTTTGGACATCAATGAAATAAGCCTTTTTTGAAAATGGGATACTTGGAAAAATGTCCAATTTATTGAAAGTGTGTATATGTGTCTGTGTGTGCATGTGTATTTGATATATTTTCTAAAATTATTGGATAATGTGGAGATAGTTATAATGTAAATCTCATGACTTTGAGATGATTTTTAAAATACATATATTTCATTTAAATATAATTGTTCTCAGAACAGTTAAATAACCTCAATTTAATTTTGTATGTGGGGAATCAAAGAAAGGAGTTATTGAAATCTGTGGATACCAGATTATGATCCTGGGCAGAAAATAAGGAATATTATTTCAGACTATTTAATATTAGAATTACATATACAGGGTCCTTTCAAAGGCATATTGAAAGAAGGTAGATTGAAAAATCTCCCCAAGGCCTGAGGGTATTCAATACCCTGAGCACTTGAGGGTGTTCAATAAGTCTTAGTTATTGACTTGTGCAATTTGGATTTTAACTATTGGTCAGTTTATGGAAGTAGGTGGCACCATGTTGAAGTTAACAGTTACCCCTTCTGATTAGGATTTGCCTCCTGAATTAGAGGTTTGGGTTTTTTTGAGACAGAGTCTCCCTCTGTCACCCATGCTGGAGTGCAGTGGCGTGATCTTGGCTCACTGCAACCTCAGCCTCCTAGGTTCAAGCAATTCTCTTGCCTCAGCCTCCTGAGTAGCTGGGATTACAGGTACGTGCCACCACACCTGGCTAATTTTTATATTTTTAATAAAGATGAGGTTTCACCACATTGGCCAGGCTGGTCTTGAACTCCTGGCCTCAAGTGATCTTCCTGCCTTGGCCTCCCAAAGTGCTAGGATTACAGGCATGAGCCACCATGCCCAGCGCCTGCATTAAAGTTTTAAACTTCATACACACCACATTGCACCCAAACTACTTGACTCACAGTCTCAAATCCAGGGACATGAGAGGGATGCATTACGCAAACTAAAAAATGCCAATTAAAGTCCCTGGGGAGTACAAATGGCTCTTCTTGGCCTCTTGAATCCAAAAGAAGTCCTTAGTTTTACTCCTGGATGGAGGCTGATCAGGAATGAAGGAAAACAATTTTTATGTGAAAATAGAATGTATACGTGATAAAGGCCTGCCTAATTTCTCTAGTAATACAATTTGATTTTCTGATTAGCTGTCTTATTCTGTGATTCTTGTAATTTTGTCAGGTCAATTAACTGGAGTTCAGTGCTAGAGAGAAGGGAAGCGTGGGCACTGCTAGCTTCATTAGATGTCAGCAGCTTAGGTGCATTTTGTAATAAAATCTGTGTGGGATAATTTAGCTCATATTGTTAATGTCATAGCGTACAGAACTTTAAAAAGAAGACTTTGGAAGCAAGTCAGATTGGACAAACAATGTGAAGTGCTAAAAAAAAGAAAAGAAAATGGTCCAGAAGATATTGTTGGCAATAAACGCAGATCAATGAATTATTTAGCAAGTAATCGTTGATTAGCTATGCCATGTGCCCAGTGATGGTACCGGTTGTCCACGTGCATAGAATATAACACATTGCCTTGTTAACAAGGTGCATGTTTGGAAGTCTTTGAACATTTTTTACAGAGTACTGAAATAAATATTATATTTTATAATGAATTGTTTACAGGTTCTTCCCTTCCACAGTAGTGTTTATTGGAGGGGCAGACTTTTGTCTTGTTTCTCTTTGTATCTCCCACACTTCAGATGTCCCTGGCACAGAGTAGATGTTCAAAAATATTTGTTAAGTGAATGATTGAAGATTAGCTTTCTAAGAGTGTGTTGGTGGAAATGAGTCAAAAACAAGGTAGGATATATTTGCAGGAGCCCCAATTAGAAATAATAGTGCGCTGAAATAGTGCCCCGGCCACAAGAAATAAATGCATTTAGTAAACATTACAAAGTAAGACTTCATTCAGTGACTGATCAGAGAAAGAAGAGTCAAAATAGGTCCAGAGTTTGAGTCTGAAGAATTGTTACCCGAACTCAAGAAGTCAAAAGAAATAGCAGTTTTGTTGTGAAAGTTGTAGAGTTTGGGTTTGGGGGATGAGGGAGCTATTATGAAGTAGAAGTGTCCAGTAGGCAGTTCGAGATTTATGACTAAAGTTGGGAGAGATGTCAGGGAGCAAAATAACTAAATGATTTTGGAGTGTTCAGTGATGAGATTATAATTGAAACCATGAAAGTGTATAGCTGCTCTCAGTATAGTTCCACTTTCTGGTGTCGTTCAAATAGAGAGCTGTCTAGACAGTTTGGGCGGTATGCTGTATAGGAGATTCAAACACTATATCTGAAAATGTAATTGATGATGGTTAAAATTCTCTCAAGTTCCAAGATTCTCGCAATCTTTTCTTTTAGTCAGGGAAAGAAAACATGAGCAAGTGGAAAACACTTCTGTGACCAAGAAGAATTGTATACAGCAGTTTTAGCGCTAACATAACAAATTGATAAACTGGGCAGCTCAACTATCAGAGATTAGTACAGTAGAAGTATTCATTAATTGTGTCATTTGAACCAAAACATGAATTTGGAGTTTGAGAAAGATATGATCTTCGTGTTCTGGAATGGGCATTCTAGATTTCACATATGGTTCACTCATTTGGTCAAACATGTTGATGCATAGTGTTACCTGCCTCCCAGTGTCAACTCACATCTTCTGTTTTTTTCTGTTTCTGCAGAAGATAGATGAAGAGAATGAGGCAAACTTGCTAGCAGTCCTCACAGAGACACTGGACAGTCTCCCTGTGGATGAAGACGGATTGCCCTCATTTGATGCGCTGACAGATGGAGACGTGACCACTGACAATGAGGCTAGTCCTTCCTCCATGCCTGACGGCACCCCTCCACCCCAGGAGGCAGAAGAGCCGTCTCTAGTAAGAACCCTTCCTACTGTTTAGCAGGAATTGGAGTTGCCTCTGGCTACCCGCTGCATGGGTATGATGTAGTCACAATAAGGTTTGGATTTTTTCATTTAGAATGATGCCAGAGCAATCCCCAAGCACACTCAGAGTTGCAAATTGTGCGATTCTCTGTTTAAAAATGTTGATAATACATGTCTTCATGTAATCTTATTGCAATTCTTTTCTTTACTATCTTTTCCTGTTATGTGTGTGTATTTTTCTGTCTTAGTATTATTTATGTTCATGATGAAAACTTAGAAAATGTTGACAACTAAAAGAAAAAACTAAAATTTCACCTGTGATTTCAAATAACCTCTCATATAAAATGATTGCAATATTCTTTTAAGATATATCATGAACATATTGGTTCAAATTTAAATATATGATAATTTGTAGTGGTTGCATAGTGTTTTATTGTATGGAAATATTATAATTTATTTTGCAATCTTTTATGGGTGGATATTTACTTTTTTCTTCTATTTTTCACTATTTTAAATTTGTATAATAATTGACTTATTTGCATTTTATTCTTATACATACAGTTGTAGAGTCAGAATTAGTAGATCAACAAATATGCAATGTTTTAAGACTTTGGATCCATATTTCTTATGAAGACTGAAAAACTATAGCATGTTTGCCACCCAAGTTACTTAAATTTATGATAGACAATGAAGACTGAATTTGTTGGCAATGAAGAGAGAATTTTCCTTTCAATGCAGTGCTTGACCAGAGTTTTATTAGTTCTAAGACACAGTTTACCTTCTCATCTATGGTAGCCATTTGTCATTTGCTATAAGTCTGATATAAGGGCATGCTGTGTAAATTATGGGATGCCATGATCCTTCAGACTCTAATAGTGTGTTTGTCATGCCATTTAGAGGTTGTTACTCTCCTATCACTAAGTTTTTAAATGTTAAAAATACTCTATGCAAATATATGGAGGCCATACTTAAGAGTCCATTGGATTTTGAGGTTTCTGATATAGAGAATATCTCATAAGTAATTGTTATTTATTCTCCAATTTCTCCATTTGTTAGTGTCATTGGCTTTGCTCCCTAGTACCCTGATTTCTTTCCATTGATATCAGATTGTTTTCATCTATTCAATTTGTTCATTTGGGAAGAGCAGCTGACTCAGAGACATACTGTATGTCAGGACAAGGAAGTCCTTGAGGGTCATCCAGTGAAATGAAGAAACAGAGGTCAGGAGACAGCAAATGCTTTGCCTGTGTCAGCACCCACATCTCCTGATCCACAGGCCAGGACTCTACTTACAAATCCTTTTTTTCTTTTCCAGAATGAGTGATAGTCATTCTTTTATTCCAGGCATTCTTTGAATCAGTAATTTCATATATTAGGTTATGAAACATGGTTCAAAGCATCATAAAATCTTTTATTTGTTGCCACTTGACTTATTTGGGTTTTTGAAAAGAAAATGTGTATCTATTCTCCCCTACCCCACACACTGCCCTCCCATATCTTCATTCAGCAAGGCAGCTTTTCTCACTTGGTAGTGATTTGGAAATTATTTTCAAAAGACGTTTTTTGCATTATTTGTTAAAAAAAATATGTAGACCACACCAAGTCCAATTTATTCAGTAATCCCTTATGGCTGGAAAATTTGAGATTTTCCTTCTATTTTTCACTATTATTACTTGTATAATAATTGGCATATTTGCATTTTTGTTCTTATGCATACAATTCTAGAAATTGAATTGGAAGGGAAAAGGAAATATTTTCACAGTTGGTAGTATAATGTCAAACTTTTTTCTACTCTTTAAATATCATATTTCCTGTAGCACTATTGCGCTAAGGTGTGACATAAATAAAATGACAGAATTAACTTTTATAATTATAATAAATTACATTTAAAATTTCAATAACTTATTCCAGTGCTTAAAAGATGCATAACTTTACTTGCTTTTCCCTTTTCCTGATAATGTTTCTAGCTTAAGAAGCTCTTACTGGCACCGGCCAACACTCAGCTAAGTTATAATGAATGCAGTGGTCTCAGTACCCAGAACCATGCAAATCACAATCACAGGATCAGAACAAACCCTGCAATTGTTAAGGTACAAATGTAAATTTTTTAATATGGGGGGAAGTACCAAAGGATTTTGGCTTGAAGCTGTAAAACAAATAAGTTCGTAGGTATTAATTTAGCTGGGACCCCGAAGCTGCCTCATAATGGTGAAATCAGTGATGAGTGGGATTCCGTAAACAGCGCTTGAGCTACCTTAAACTAGGCAGAGTTCATTTACGCATTGTCTTAGGGTGTTTGGAATGGAAGTGCCACTGTTAGTTCTTGCCCACTTTATTGTTACCTGCAGCATTGTGGGCTACAGTAAAATCTGCTGATAAGCTGGTATTATGTATGAGTAGCTTTAAGATGCAGGATTGCTGTTTTGCTAGCTGGCTAACCTGAGGAAGATTGCTTTTGGAATCACCACAAAACATCTATCTCTGCCATTAATTGGATGGAATGCTGGCAATGCCATAATTCAGCTAGCGGGCTGTATTAAACATTGTTTGTCTTGCCATTCACTGTGAGTGAAAACGGAGCATTAAGGGGTACTTAAGAGAGTTGTGAGTACTGGGCGTCAGCAATCAGTGGCAAATTAAGGTTTAAAGCAGCTTATTTTTTTTTTTGTATTCACAGTAAAGGCGCTGTAGGGTCTTGTTAGTTACATGTTGCTGAGTAGGAACATTGAAATGTAGGAGAAATAAAATAAAAAGCTGCATAAATGTCATTTAGGAATTTTAAATGTAATTTTCTTTCCTTGTTCTGCAAACAATTATTCACAGCTCATAGATCTAGTACACTTAGACTGAACACTTCATTGAAAAATCCCATCTCTTCAGAAAACCTATATGCATTCTGATAAGGTTCAGTTCACTAATTTTAGTTTTCTTTATGCCTTGTTTTTAAGACTGAGAATTCATGGAGCAATAAAGCGAAGAGTATTTGTCAACAGCAAAAGCCACAAAGACGTCCCTGCTCGGAGCTTCTCAAATATCTGACCACAAACGATGACCCTCCTCACACCAAACCCACAGAGAACAGAAACAGCAGCAGAGACAAATGCACCTCCAAAAAGAAGTCCCACACACAATCGCAGTCTCAACATTTACAAGGTAGGCTGGGGACCAAAACGAGCTGTTGGTGAGGGCACTGGAAGCAAAGAAAGCACACCTAAGGTCGGAGAACACACCAACTTCTTGCTTCCATCCCATCGGTGTCACTCTGTGGAAAGAGAATTCGGCACTTACTATAGAGCGGGGGAAGAAACCTTTCTTTGGACACAGGTTAAACATATTCTATTCAGCTGCTAGGCAGTCTAATTCACAAGCACTGAAAGACTCCTGAAATGTTAGCTAGGTGGGGAGGAATTGCAACATCACATGAGGTTTATATGAATCTCTGAATTGCTGAGATAATTGAGGTTATGAACAAGCTTGGCTAACCAATTCATTATAGAGCTTTTATTTTTTCCCTTCCAGTAATGGAAAAAATGAGGCATCAGTGATTTGTTATATATACCTTAAGAAGTAGTAAATAGTGTTTATGCAGCCTCTCTTGATTACTAAGTACATTCCTTTTCTAATTCTTTTTCTTCTTTCTTATTATCTCCTCCTCCTTCTCCTCCTCTTCCATTCCTCTCCTCCTCCTCCTCCTTCTTCCTTCTTCTTCTTCTGTCTTCTTTCTCCTTCTCCTTCACCTGCTGCTCCTCCCCTTCCTCTTCTTCTTTCTCTTCCACTCCTTCTTCTCCTCCTCCTACTCTTCTACAACCACATGTTATGCTCGCGGATTTTATTCTGTAAACAAAGATTGGAAAATTCCTGATTGTTTTCTTTCAATTTAAGAAAGTGCCTAGATTAAACTAAACATCTGGGTTGATTTTTATTATCACCATATATTGCTAGAGGAGGCTGATGTTTCTGAGGCAGATCCTGGTGATTTGGGGAAAACCTGTCTTGGCAGAGATACAATTTTCTTTTAGGCTCCTCCTTCTCAAAATGTAGTCTTAGAAGCCCAAAGACCCCTTGAAATGGGCAGTTGATTTAAAACATGCCAGCTTCTACTTTAACCTTGTTGGTGGAAGTAGACATATTATAACATATCAATTCTAAGCATACACCTCTTTTTGTTTCACTTTCGTTTTCCCAACTTTTCCTGTTAACTGCAGAGTGGTAGGCAGTGATCTCTGCTTGGAACCGTGATTAATTCGTGTAGGTATGCTGTTATTGCTACTGATTCAATACAGATTTTTTTTCCCAGTGTTTTGAATTTTCTTTCCTATTCTCTACCTCAGTATTAGCCCAGGATTTTCAGGAGCCTTCCTTTAATATTTTAAATTGACTTTCCATTAGGCTTTCCCTGGTAGATATCTCAAATCCACTACCCATCACTTTCTGTCAGTTTGGGAAAATATATTTAGTGAAATGGACCGCATTCTCATTGCTCCAGCTGGATCTTCCTCATAAGCACTACAGCAGTTTTTCCTGGAGCAGAATCACGGTTCCATAGGCCTTGTTGGTCATGAAGGCCTCAGGTGAGGGGAAGCTGATGAGCTCGCTCTAGTGAGTGAACAAATGAATTTACTGGGCTACTCCTCACCCTGTCCTGGTCATGCATGCATTTTCTGGGGCCAAATTTAAAGTCCTTGTAATATGTGACCCAGCCTGGCAGCACATGTTTTAAAGTTTTTTTTTTTTTTTTTTCTGTTTTTATTTTTCTTTTAGTAAACTTTTACAAATCATGACAATGAAGAGTTAAATAGGCCTTTGGAGGAAATTTTCTTTAGATGAGACTGGCTGTATATGGTATATGTCTGTGGCAAGGCACAAAAGACTCACCCCAGACCAAAGTCTGTTGACAAACAGTCAAAATCCTTTAGTTATGAAAGGCCTAAAAGAAATGAAACATGGCTGACAAGTAAGAACTAATACATGCTCAACTTCAGTAATTATTTGAATTATTATTTAACATCAAAATGTGGAAAATACGTGAACAATTAGAGATAACTAGGAGGATCAATTGAAATTACCTTTCTTAAGGTGTTGTAATTTTTTCTCACTGAACTTCGTGTATGCTTTCCATAAAACATTTTGGAGGCAGGTTCTCTTCATTTCCTTAGCATGATCGTCTAGCCATCGTTGTGTGTTGATGTCTCATTTATTTGTCCATTTATTCATGTATTCATCCAAATACCACAATCTACATGAAAAAGACACATTCCTGACTTCAAGGATCCTACTAGTCTCTGGTCTACCAGTCACTGAAACAGGGTGGATTAAACTCTCAATAAATCAAATCAATACTCCTCTAATGGTAGCATTAGAGAGTCTGGGTTTATTCAGGGATCAGATTCTGTATGTGGTTTGGGGACTGTCCCCTTCCTATGGCTCTCATTTACTGTTTGCTTTTGGTCTCATTAACTATGACTGTTGCCATTTCCTCTCCTTTCATTGACTTTGGCCTTACCTGTACCCAACAATCAGAATTTGAGAGTCTTTCTTTGAGCATTTCAAATAGCCTATACTACCTCTTGAAAACCAGAATTTCAGTGACTGATTTTTAATGTACATTTATTATGTCACATAGCACATAGTTAATATCTGGTTATATTTTCTATGGAATTTGTATGAATTATCCTAATTATTAGTTGAGTATCATAAAACTTGGTAAAGTTTCTTCATGAATGGATGATTTTTGAAAGACTTGTTATATTACACATACTCAAAAATTAATGTAAAATCAGCTCATTTATCTGTATAAATGAAAAACTGAATCAATCAATGTATCTAATTTGTTGAAGATATGAGCTTCATATTTCTGGATGTACATTGAAAGATGATATACTATTCAACTGTGTAAATCTAAATCTATAAATTAAATATGTAAATACTATTTATCCAAGTAAAGTATCTAATTTCAGGTTATTTTGGACATGAATAATATTTTCACGTTTCAAAAAATTAATTGCTGGGGCTGATTAATTTACTTTAAAGTCTGTTGAATGCAATTTCTTTTGACAATAGGAGAAAGGAAACAGAATCTTGGCCAACTCTGTGAGTAACTATTTTATGGCCCTGAAAATACCACTTAGTATTGTTAGGTCTCAGTTTCTTCAGCCATAAGATAAGAAACTATTCTAAACACCTTTTTGGTTTTGACACTACGATTTCCATTACATAAACAACTACCACTTGACCTTTTGAAAGTAATTATTTTAATGAGAAAAAATTGACATCAACCTACATACACATAAGCATATGCTTATAGATAAGCATAGATATACGTAATACATGAATGTATAGCCTAAGTATGCCTCTCATCATATTTGCCCCTCCTTCTGTTCAAAATACAAGATTGCCATGGAGAAGCAATTGAAATTTTGGGTGAGAAGATTCTTCACCCTTCATTATTGGGAAATGCCGCCTGTAGGAGGTAAGATTCAGGAAAGCACAAAAGGAGGTAGTTAGCATCTTTGCAAGTCGGTACACCTTTCAACTGATAAACATGGTATCTTACTTTAGTCATCTATCAGATTTGCGGATCTGAACCCCTTCTAAACCATCTGGGTCAATGCCCACAATTTGCCAACATCTCTCAATTAATTTTCAGTGAGTGGAATAGTTACTGCATGAGCTTTGGCCTCATAGAAATAACCTATTATCAGGGCTAGATATAAAATTATACACTTTAGGAGTAAAATCAACTGAATATTCATAATGTTCTGTCACCTTGTAGTTTCTCTGCTGTTTTCTTGTCTAAACAAACCGTGTACTGTATTCCAAATTAAAACAGAAAACATTATTTCTCTCTGATGGTATGATGCAAATTTTGTATCTGTAACAGGGAGGGTTCATTTTGGAAAATTCTGTTTTGTATGTGTTTTTGAATGGTAGTTTACTGATGCAAACGCTATTTGGAATCTGTTTTAGCATAATGGACTTTTGTCTGACTTTGATTCAATATTCAGAGAATTCCTTAGTTTAGTCTTTCAGTTTTCTGGTTGTTTTTCCAACTTGACTGTTGTGGAAAGAAAAGAAATCTAAAAGACACTCAATATTACATAATTAGTTGTTTGTTTGTTTTTTTTCTTTAGCCAAACCAACAACTTTATCTCTTCCTCTGACCCCAGAGTCACCAAAGTAAGTATTAAGAAACGTAACCATTTTCAGAAAGGGAAGGGGGTTCTAATACATTTGGCTACAGCAACTCCATTTCAGTTTGTTTTTATAAATGTGCCATATCTTCCAGTGACCCCAAGGGTTCCCCATTTGAGAACAAGACTATTGAACGTACCTTAAGTGTGGAACTCTCTGGAACTGCAGGTAAGCCTTATATTTCACTTGGAACTTGTGTGTGTGTGTGTGTGTGTGTGGTGTGTGGTGTGTGTAATAAAATAATAGAGTGTACTGTCTATGTGATTAATGAAATTAACAAAGAATACAAAATTGGATAAGAAGTTATCTGTAAAAATTTCCAGTTGCTTATTTTTTAAAAAAACTAATAAAAAATACTGAAGCACTTTAAAAACTTAGACCAACTGAAGAGCTCTTAGGCAAACTTCTGAGTTGGTTGCAAATGGTGCCCTTGCACTGAGTGCTTTAAGTTGAGGTACTTGAACCCCACCAAAAAGTGAATCGTGGGATGTTTAAACAAGAAATTCTTTGGGTCTGACCATTGCTGATAAGATTAAAGGAACAGTACATTAAACAAGATGCTTTCAACCAGAACTATGGTGCCTACATCCACCGTGGTCATTGTTGCTACGTTTAATTTCACACTTTGAGTTTGCTAAATTATCTTCTTATGAAAGGCCTAATGCATGATTGCATGACTTGGTCAAGCAGTAGAGTAGTTAATTTCATGGTGTAGATAGATAGTAATGTGTGTGTGTGCAGAGTCACACATATGTACATATATACATATCTTTATAGGCATGCACACTTAGACACACAAATCCTTACTTATAAGCATATACTTAACATCATTTCTTAAATACATACATAACACTATTTCTTAAATACATCATAACTTACATATATGTTTAGAAGTAGCTTTTGTGTGTATATATATTATATGTGGTAGAGACCTTCTTATCTGACCAGTGAGGACCAGCAATTGGTGGGTTTATTTAAAAAGTTGATTCAAACATATACTGTTTTATTTTACCTCTGCTTAAAACATAAAAATATACATTCAAATATTACAGTTTTGGTGGAAGATGGAGATCTTTACCTTGAGCTTTTGTTTGCTATTTGGGGGTCTATCGATTCCTCTTTCTTGCATAAACCACACTAATATATTATTATACAATACATATTATAGATGGTAGCCACTTTTTTTATTGCTTGCTCCTTGAAGGTCAAGATTAGAGACATTGGTATGGTAGTCTGAATTCTTTTAGATTTTTATAATTTTTCCAATAATTTCCAATTCCACCCATCCACAACTAATTTGATAACACTTCTTTTAGCAATGACCTTTTTTGAGTTCTTTTTTACAGGAATATTTTTCCACATTCACATTTCATTCATTTGCAGGAGATTTTACCATCTTACATAATTTCAATCACCAGTACAATGCACATTAACTATTTAGTCTATTGGGGTACTGAGACACACTGATAAGTAGCATGAAAGCAAATATTATTTATTGGATGTGTTCCACCACCTTCTAACAAAGGTAGGCCCAGAAGGCAGTTTTTAGTTCGTTGAGTGTGATTATAATAGCTGTACAGATATAAATTGGGGAAGCTGAAGTAAAGCCCAATTGCATTATGTAAGAGAAGGGATTTAGAGCTTTGGAAAGCAAGGAGATGAGGACATGAAAGATGCTGAATGAGGCTGGAAGGTAAAGTTTGGAACCTTCCTGGAGAATAATGTAAAGAGGAGATGGAGGGAGATTTGTTTTTTCTCTAGAGATATTGTGGGCTTGAAATGCCATGCAACATGTAATGTCTACAATTGTCATCTCCTCTAAAAACCTTCAGCAAAATTGGTCACTTAGTAGCGTTTGAAGATTATGACAAACACTAATTGTACCTAGAAAGAATCACAAAGGGAGAAAAAGAGTTGTCAAAGGGAAAACAAGGTAGCATAGCTTCAAGTTTAAATACATTGATTGACCAAAAGATTTTTTAAAAATGAGAAACTGCAAAGGCAGTTAAAGGACTGACAGAAATACTTAGGCGATAGTATCATCCTAGTGAATGACAGAGGTGATCCATGGAAAGGAATGTGGAGGAAATTGAGCTCTCCATAGGCTAACCTGACTTGGAGAGCCTTCAGGGAAAACAACAACAACAAAATGCACAGATTCTGAAGCACAGGGGTGGAATGGAGAGAAGATGTTGATGGAGCAGAAGCAAGAAAGCAGGAAACCAAAGGGATACTCAAATGACGATGAATTTGGCAAGGACTGTAATATCAATAAGGAGCTACAAGATGGCACACACACCTTCCCTCCTGGATCTTTTGATTGCTAAGACTCTTTTCTACATCCTTGACCTTTTCTACACCTCAGTTTCCTCCATTTTAAAGTCATATTCATAACTACTGATAAAATTGTCGACTCAAAAGACTAGAATATAGGTTGAAAATAAAACTGCCAGTATGCAATCATTTTGACACACAAAAATGGAATTTTATGTGGTTTGATCTGAAGTAAAACAGTTTATAAGCAGCAAAGCTTCAATTAAAAGTAGTGTATCAGGATTTTAAAGAGCAGACGGCATAGCTTGGTGAAGTTTACAAAACCTTGGCTTGGTTTTTGGACAAGCCCAAGTTTAAATTCTGAATGTCCTCCCATCTAGTGTGTGGCTTTGGTCCATTTACTTAACCTCTGAAAGACTAGGATTCTTATGCATGATATGAAGATGATCACAATACCTACATCTCATTGGGTCAGTGTGAGGATTAAATGAGATAAAACATGAGTGCCCCTTATTATATAAGTGCTCAATAAATATTAGATATTTAATTACTAATTCTGATTAATCATTTACAGTGGTCATTGTACCTTGCTTCTTATCTTTTCAACTTTTGACTGTCTTCACCTCTTCCCTTTTATTGCCCTTGCCGTGTATCCTCTTTGGCAATCTCATATATGAAGTTATTTATTCTTTTTCTGTGCTTCCCCAACCCCCCACTATTTTCACGTCAAATTGAACAAATACTGCTTTTGGTGTAAATATGGAATTCGCCAAATCAAGGTAGAAAACTCACTGATTTGAGATTCTCTCAACAACAGCTACTTCTATGCCTACAATTTCTGGCAATTACGCGCTCCTTAAATAGGCACTTTACATACAGTATCTTCCTTACTCTCTGCCCATTTTATTGTTGAGGAAAGATTTATACGTTGACACAAGCTATATGATAGACCCTGGGTTCAAAGCAGGTCTGCCCGAAGAGAAATTATGTCTCTTTCCTGAAGTCTGAATTTTAAAGATAGTAATTGACATATGTTATGTTAAATAGGCTTCACTGCACTTGCCAAGTGTCATTGATTGGTACTGTCTGCCAGGAGCATTGTGTTGAGAAAGGTTCTAAGGCCAAGTCTGTGCTCACAGGGAATGTCATGATCAATTAATGATGTCTGCCACAGGTGCAGCAGGTGGGTGGCAAGGGTAGAAACAGCATTCGTATTGGTAGTTTGTTGATCCTTGGTCTACAGACTTAATCGGTTTGATTGCAGCAGAAGTGACCCAAGCTTTGGCTCAGGCCTTCTGGTGTCTTCTTTTTCTTTACTCTCACAAATTTTAGTGAAATTTTCCAAATGTTTAAGTGGAAATGTAAAGAGTCAACAAAATTCTAAGACCTCCAGAATAATGCCTCTGCCCCATCTGCAGTGTCTTTGGGAAACAGGAGGGATGAGATAGGAAGTTTGCTTTATTAGGTATTGCCAGCTGGTCTGACTTCTTTGTGATTGTCCTAAACTGGCTCATTTTGGCTGATAAAAAAAACTCTTCTCTTTTACAGGTGTAAAAACTAATTTGATTTCAAAATAGCTGTTAGTAAAGCAAGATGAGAGAAAAGAGAATGATCTTTTGGCAGAAGGCATTTAAATCTATTGCATATGGAGATTTTCAGAGTGCTACACTTTTTTGTTTCTGAAATGGGAATGGCAAAGCAATGTCAGCTCAACAAGGTGACGGTTTTAACCACAGACACGAAGGAATTTGGGTAGGGACCAAAGTGACTGACCCCAAAATTTTATGTATATGTATATATAGTTTTTATTTGTTATTACTGTAAACATTGTAACAGCAGAACTATTTTATAACTGATAAAGAAAATGAGAAGAACAAAAAATATAATCAGATATCATCACAAGTAGGACTTCATAATTTTTTTCTCCATTGGTATATGTTTTTCCACATTATTTTCATCAGAGGGGACATGTGATTTGATGTTATTTATTTTTTACTTAATTTTTTCTCTAGGCTTTAATCAGCAGTCATTCCAAGTGTACTTTAGTGGACTCACCATAAAAACAACAACAAAACACTCATTAACCAATCTGTAACTACCACTTTTATGTTGAATTTTACATTGCCTTTTTGGACTCTCCATTTAAAAGTTCATTTTGCTGGAAAAAATGTATTGACAAACAGCATAAATACTGGCAAATGGCTGTAGCCTTTTGGCGTATATACTTCTTGTGTATGTGACGTATCTTTGGGAAAGTAGACCAAAGTAAAATATCGGTAGTTGTCGGTAGTTTTAAAAGGAAAACCATAGCATCAGAGAACTGGAAGGTGATTTTGACAGGTCACAGAATCTATTCCTGTGCTTCAAGAATCTAAGAAAGGGAGACCCAACAAATTCTCTTTACAGCCCATTCCAGTGCTTGCCAACTCTTACTGTCAGAGATTTCTTCCATATTTCAACCATATTCTTCATTTTCTATTTTAATCTCATTCTTTTTGACCCAGTGTCTATAATGACAATTCCTTTGTTCCTAATTTTTCTTTTCTGGAAATGGTACCATCCTATTTCTTGTAAGCCAAGTATAGCAAAGGAATTTTCTCTCCCACATCAGCTTTGGGGTTTGGCAATAGCCACCTGAAATGCCAGGTTCTCCTTACTCATCCCCTATCCCAGCTCTCTGGGGAATTTACACAGGGGTCAATTAATGATATCTTCATCTTCCATTAGCAAGAGTTGGGGAATTAGGCATATGTCATAGGAATGTTCTGAAGCTTTTCTCCAAGGTCAGTTTGTTCCCCAGTAACCAGGGGTGATGGGAGAAATACTTAAAATGTACTGAAGGCAGGCCACTTCCAAATGGACTGAAGCCAGCCAGAGGACTAGCGGGGTCTGTTGGAGAACCTTCTGTGCCAAGTGTGAGCACTTCTGTTGCTGGGTCTTGCGGAGCTCCGTTGAGTCCTGGGGAAGTAGGTGCAGATGGAGAGAACACTAGAGCAGCTTTTATCAACTGAATATTTTAACAACTGCTTTAAAGGTAACGGTTGGTACTCAGTGAATATCAGCTTTCCCTCTGCACTCTTGACACCCACTCCAAATTCGTGAGGCCTGAAATATGTGAGTAGGACAAGTCACACACCTCTCTTTGCTCCGTTTTCCTATTTTGGTGTGTTTTAAAGCAACTTAGAATCTCATCTCCTGATTTTTTTTTTTTTCTTAAGTACCTGAATTGGCGTGCAGCTTATGCAAAATCCCACTGTTAAACAAACTTGAAAGTAAGTTGCAGATTTTGCAGTAGATTCTGCAAAATGTTATAAACTACTAAAAAAAAAAAAAAAAAGTCATTGGTGAATAGCACAGCACAAGAAACAGAGCCAGGGACTCACCATTTATCAGAGTCATTCAATTAAACAAACAAACCCAAAAGAAAACTCCTCCAAGAAAATCGTTTCATAGCGATAATGAAAAACAAAACAAAACTTGTCTGCCTTTTTTTTTTTTTAATAAAAGGGCTGTTTAAAAAGATGACTGTAGAGTATGTACCACTTCTCCAAGATTTGCTGTGCAGAAGTGCATAAGTGTGAGTGATGTAGAGGTGCTTGTTTATTATGGAGCACATTTCAATGCAGTAATCATAAATATTGCTAAGGTTGTGCTCTGTTGAAATATGACCTACATACTCTTGATTGTTTGTGTTATGTGATTTGTCTGACACCCATTACATTCTGGGTAATAGCAGCCATTTGTTGCTCTGCACAGCAGGCTCTTTTGACAAAAGAAAATAGGCGGCAATAAAAAAGCTATAGTCTGAATTACATTCTGCACCGAGCTGCACTGCTGAGAGTTTGTGCAAGTGTGTTAACAATGCTCGGAACTGCCTCTTGTCAGCCTTCAGCCTGTAATGGCCATCTGTCCTCACATAAATCTGTCAAAACGTGCTAAGTTCAAGAGAGAGCACGGAATATACCTTGTACTGTCAACACCAAAATGTACACATTCCCCAGAAAATCAACACGCAGGAAATAATCCAGAGGTTATGGAAGGCATTAGCACTGTT
Organism: Rhinopithecus bieti; assembly: GCF_001698545.2. Lineage (NCBI taxonomy): Eukaryota > Metazoa > Chordata > Mammalia > Primates > Cercopithecidae > Rhinopithecus > Rhinopithecus bieti. The sequence continues at coordinate 2,009,822 of NW_016804139.1, forward strand.
GATTTGGGCTTGTGGCATGAAATCGAGAGTCCAGAGATTAGTGGGAAGATGAGCAAAGGTAGTGGCATCAAGGGATTGAGCACCGGCCTCCCTCTTGCTTCAGGGGGAAGGTTTTGGGTAGCGGAGGTGAGGCTGCAGAAATAACAACTAGTTCAGAGGCAGCAAGGGGTTGCCTGTGTCATCAGCAGCTCTGAAAAGTTTAACACTATGTTAAATGAAAACATACTCTTTGCACTTTTGTTTTGTTTTGTTTGGCTTTGGGTCTCAACTGTATCTGGAGATAGGCTTTCCATTAGGGAGGCACCTGGTGATAGGAAGTCTTGTCATCCGTGAGATTTCTCAATCTTGCTTTGAGATATTCTCTGGTTAGAGATGTTTCAGTACACAATGAAGGCTTTAGGGCATTAGCCAAATTATTTTTCTCTCTCCATCTACTCATTAATCCTGAAATATCTTCCATTCAATAAACAAGCATTACTTATTTGTTTCAACAAATGGTGCCAGCAGAAACGTACAGCCCTGATATTTTTACTCACGGGGCATATGTGATGGTCTCTGGGTATTTCCATCAATTTTAAGCGTATATGCAGAAAAATATACTCATTTCAAATTTTAAAGAAGTGCCTTTTTATTAAAATCGATTGTGAAGTCGCTGGAGGCTGAGTCCCTGAAACAGCAGCATCTGGTGTCATATCCAGCACATAGTAGGTGTTCAACGAAGGTCTGTTCAATGGCCACAGGCCATAATGTGTGACAGAGGTAAAAGGCTTTGTTTTTAACTCAAAGGAAGTACAATCAAGGTGTCGCCACTCCCCAGAGCAACTTGAGAACCAGTTATTTAAGCGATAATGAGCTTAGGTACTAGGACAAGTGTTTCGAATTTTCAAGACACAGAAGGATTTCTGTATCTGAAATCTCTAGATACCTGAGCTATTTTTAGAACCAGTCTCTCTTTAATAGTGGCCTAATTTGGTGTTCCTGAAGTTTAAGGTTTCTTTTTATAAATCTAAAATGTCTGTCAAAATATGTATACCTGAGAGTACAAAGTGGCATGCTGCAGACACGCTAGGGCTGGGGTTCTCCAGATGTGGTCTGTGAAGCATCTAATTACAAATGTTTACCCAGTATCCCAAGTGATTCTTGGACTGCTGAAATGTGAGACCCACTACTAAAGAAGAATCTAGAAAAATTAAAATCAGTAGAAAATAATAATGCAACAAATGTGCCCAAGCCACATTCTGCAAAGAGCTTATAATCGATTTGGAAAGACAAGACATAATTCACATTCAAAAAGAGATAAGCAAAAACGTATAGTAATATGTGATTGGTATCAAGAGAGGGATCCTGACAATAAATTACTAAAGAAGTAAAAACTACCCTAACTTGGGGTGATCATGCAAAGATTTACGGAGTTGGATGTGAGGATATTGAATGCCATTTCCTCCGATACAAGGGCTATGTCGTTAGACATATTTGATTGGTATTTACTCAGCAAAGAGAGATTATTTGTCATTATTTCTTTAAGTATCTTAGGGTCCTAAGAGGAATATTTGAGAGTGTGCTTTTTATTTATTTATTTTTTTTTGCTGGGAATTGCAAGTGGTTATTGAAGGTAGCATGTGGAAGAAATCAGTATGCATTAATAAGGCAGTGCAATAGGTAAATAAAACAAGTGAAAACAGAGAGAAAAAGAGAAGATCAACCAAATAGGAATTTCTTAGATTGAGTAAAAGACATACTCATCTATGAGAGAGGAAACAAGAGTTGATTGTGCCTCAGTGGCACCGATGTTTCATTCAGTCATATAAGTCACTCCCTTTGCTACAGCAAAGACAGGGACAAAGAGCCATCCAAGAGAAGCTGCCAACAAAGGGAAGCCTTTCTGAGACTCCGGTGTGGCCATGAACGGAGTACAGTGTCCCATTCGCTTTGTGCTTGCATTTCTCTATCTTCCTGAACTTTTCTGGGTTGGAACTCCAAAGTCAAACCACCTTACATTTGTATACCTTTCCTTCTTTCAGGGAGAATTAGCTTTGAATAATAAAAATTGCCAAATATTGGTGTAAAATATTTCACTTTAGAGAAAACATTCATTCTTTCCATTTCTTTATTATAAAGTAGGAGAGTGAGGCAGCATCTTCCTGTTCATATCAAAATTTCATGTGGCTCTTTGTGACCTACATGGCCCTTGGTAGATATGTATGTGTGTGTGTGTGCGTGCGTGTGTGTGTGTGTCTGTGTTTTCTTACTTTTTTTTCAGCAAGGTAGCATTTTTTTCCTTGAAACTTGCCTTAAATCTAACCCCATACTTGTTAGCAGACTTGAAGTTCTTTTTGCTGAATAGTGTTCACCCCGCCTCCTAAACAGAAAGTGTATTGTAAACTAAAATGCTCCCTTGTAAGCAGAAAGCCATTTGAACTCCAGCCTGCCCTTCTTCAAAGTTCCTTGGACTCTGAAGCCACTTGACAATGATTCTTCCTCGGCACAAAGGGATGAGTAGGACTTATTCAGGGGGGAAACTCAACAGAGGGGACTACTATGCTTCACGGACTCTCCCACAGTGGTTTCTGATGAAATGTTCTGCCCTCCTATAGAAAAGCAGAAGGAGCAACAACTGATGGCTGTTCCTCTTTCTTCCTTTTTATTTATTTAATTAGTTAGCTGCTGAAGCTTGGCTGAGTTTCAGTCCCTCGGTCTCACAACCCTCCCTTATGTTGTGCTCTATATAAAATGGTCAGCTGGCACTGCGATATTTAGTGTTACTCTTCACTTAGGTTTCTGTTGCAGAACCATATTTTAGACAGAATGTATTAGTTATGCTTACAAGAATGTATTATGCCTACATTAGCCATGGTTTACTAGGTTAATGAACTGTGGCAACAAAGAATCACTGCCGTTAAGTTGTAGAGTTGCCCTAGGTCCCTGCATTTGGCTGTCGTATCTCACTGAACTTACTTTGAAGTTGTCATCTCATCTTTTTGTTTTGTTTTGTTTTAAGTTGGTTAATTCCTTGGCTCCAAGGGTAGATTCTCTTGATTGGACAAAGACCCCTGAGCTGCTTGCATCCTCCGCAATGTTCTTTGCAGACAAATGCTACTAAGGCTATTCTGTGATTCCTCAGTCCCACTTTGTTAATTTTCCATAAAGCAGCCCATACAATCCCCTTGACAATGCAAGCTTTGGTAATAATGCCTAGTTCCGTGCAGGCCAGGGGTGATGCGTTCATGTTTTCTGGGAAGCAGGATTTGTTAGCGTTGGTGTTTGAAATACAAAAGATCACAGCTCTGCCTCCTGTTCAGCACTGTAGATCCATCTTTTCTTGGTGACAGAGGCTTAGGGGATGAGTCAGTCTTTCAGGCCTTGTCATGAAATTAGTTTTCCTTCTTCTGCACTCAGTTTAAACCCTTGTTTGAAATCTTGGAAAATTTAGAAACGTGTCTTGGCATTTAAGAACATTATCTCTGTCTCTTTTCTCTTTCTCTCTCTCTTTTTTTTTTTTTTTTTTTTTTTTTTTTTTTTTTTTTTTTTTTTTAATTTTTTGCCTTAGGCCTAACTCCACCCACCACTCCTCCTCATAAAGCCAACCAAGATAACCCTTTTAGGGCTTCTCCAAAGCTGAAGTCCTCTTGCAAGACTGTGGTGCCACCACCATCAAAGAAGCCCCGGTACAGTGAGTCTTCTGGTACACAAGGCAATAACTCCACCAAGAAAGGGCCGGAGCAATCCGAGTTGTATGCACAACTCAGCAAGTCCTCAGTGCTCACTGGTGGACACGAGGAAAGGAAGACCAAGCGGCACAGTCTGCGGCTGTTTGGTGACCATGACTATTGCCAGTCAATTAATTCCAAAACGGAAATACTCATTAATATATCACAGGAGCTCCAAGACTCTAGACAACTAGAAAATAAAGATGTCTCCTCTGATTGGCAGGGGCACATTTGTTCTTCCACAGATTCAGACCAGTGCTACCTGAGAGAGACTTTGGAGGCAAGCAAGCAGGTCTCTCCTTGCAGCACAAGAAAACAGCTCCAAGACCAGGAAATCCGAGCCGAGCTGAACAAGCACTTCGGTCATCCCAGTCAAGCTGTTTTTGACGACGAAGCAGACAAGACCAGTGAACTGAGGGACAGTGATTTCAGTAATGAACAATTCTCCAAACTACCTATGTTTATAAATTCAGGACTAGCCATGGATGGCCTGTTTGATGACAGCGAAGATGAAAGTGATAAACTGAGCTACCCTTGGGATGGCACGCAATCCTATTCATTGTTCAATGTGTCTCCTTCTTGCTCTCCTTTTAACTCTCCATGTAGAGATTCCGTGTCACCACCCAAATCCTTATTTTCTCAAAGACCCCAAAGGATGCGCTCTCGTTCAAGGTCCTTTTCTCGACACAGGTCGTGTTCCCGATCACCATATTCCAGGTCAAGATCAAGGTCCCCAGGCAGTAGATCCTCTTCAAGGTAAACCTTGGCGAAACCCTAATAACACACAAGGTGTTCCTAAGAAGTAAACAAAATAAAATACGAATAAAAATTTGAAATCTGTAGCCATTCCGGCCCCTGACCACTGAAGTTCTGGCACTGCCAGAACTAACGAGAATGATGTTACACTCACATCTCTCTCCATGTTCTCTTACATCTGTCAGCTCTGAGCACAGTGCCTTGAGCCAGTCCTATCAGAGAGAGTAATTTGTTAAGAAACTTCCTCATCTAACTTTTTCCATTACCTGGAGAGCTGCCCTGTGCCAGGATAGTGGAGATCCATGCAAGATAAAGCTGACAGTGTACCAGACCTGGTGCTCAGTGTTAACATCAATAAGAGACGCTGAGAGAGAGCACATCACTCCCAGCCCTCTAAGCTGACTAGCTGATCACAAACTGTCACTGGGAAATCTCACTAGTAGCTGGGAAGAAAAAGCCAGTCTCTGTAACACAGTGTCCCAGAGGATGCTCCACAGTGCCGATAAACTTGGGTTAAGTGGCAGTTGCAAATGCCCTTTTTGTTTTTCTCATCTGTCACAGATCCTGCTATTACTATGAGTCAAGCCACTACAGACACCGCATGCACCGAAATTCTCCCTTGTATGTGAGATCACGTTCAAGATCGCCCTACAGCCGTCGGCCCAGGTAATGAGGCATGTCATTTTCCTTCGGCTCCCTTTATCCCCTCCTTGAGATGACAAGATGTTCTCCAAAACCCTATACCCCTCCCCATATTATTATTCATTTTGCTTATGCAAATTGAGGTGGTTGACTTAGTGATGAAGTTATGTTTCCCAGGTATGACAGCTACGAGGAGTATCAGCACGAGAGGCTGAAGAGGGAAGAATATCGCAGAGAGTATGAGAAGCGAGAGTCTGAGAGGGCCAAACAAAGGGAGAGGCAGAGGCAGAAGGCAATTGTAAGTGGCCTGGAGCTCACTTTTATTTTAAAGTAGGGTTTCTTCTTTTTCTGTGTGCTTTTTTTGGTGATAGATTAGAAAATAAACAAAAGCTAAGTCTTTGTTAGTTTGTTAGAACAGGCCATTTTCAGCCTTTTGGCTTTAAAATATCCGTAAGTCTTCAGTCCTCGTTGACCTAACTTATTGGAAAACAAAATGTTTAAGTCAGTAAATTTCTCACTCACAGTTTCATTTTGAAGTTCGTTACTGTTTTGAAAAATGGAGGGAGCAGAGATTTTTTTTTTTCAGTCAGATATTGGTTCTTTCTGGTCACAGGATGAGTTTTTCTTTCTGTTTCCTGTTACTTCTCTGTTTGAGTGGCAAAGGAGGAGGGATTGCTATCTTGTTTCAGTTTTTGTCTTTTTGGCCAGCAGGAGACTTAAATTGTCCATGAAGAGACTGAGTTCAAGTTGGATTTAAAAGAGGCAGGGGAGGAAGAGTTGCTAAGAAAGTCATCACTTCTGGCCGGGCGCAATGGCTCACGCCTGTAATTCCAGAACTTTGGGAGGCCAAGGCGGTTGGATCACTTAAGGCCAGAAGTTTGAGACCAGTCTGGCCAACATAGGAAACAGGAAATAACATAGGAGACGGGAAACCTTGTCTGTACTAAAAATACACAAATTAGCCAGGTGTGGTGGCACATGCCTGTAATCCCAGCTACTTGGGAGGCTAAGGCAGGAGAATCGCTTGAACTGGGGAGGTAGAGGTTGCAATGAGCTGAGATTGCATCACTGAACTCCAGCCTGAGTGAGAGTGAGACTCTGTCTTGAAAAAAAAAAAAAGAAAGAAAGTCATCACCTTCTGTGTGATGGTCGCCATCTAACTGGGTAGTTGACACACCCACATTTCTTACGAACTACTTTTCAGTGACATTTTATGGATTTCAGCACCACTTACCAGGGAGTATTATATTCACTTGACATAGAGACAGTGCTGACCCTTCTGTGTAAAGATCCAAGTTATGTTATATTTGTTTGCTCTCTGAAGATCAGTACTCATTTTCAGCAACTGCTGACTAGTAGGTAGGCTTTACCCCAACTCCCTACTGCTGTTTATCAGCCTAGACTTTGGATGGCAAAAATAAGGCAGTCCAGTTGTCAAAATCCAGCCCATGCCCGTGGCAGACATTCCTAATCGATAATGGAACTCTTTTCCATTGAGCCCCCTCAGAGCCTTACGATCTTTTCTGACATGGTGCTCTAGGGAACCATGACTAATCAATGAGATGTAGCACTGCTTTTATTCAGTGCAGCTGCTGCCTGTCTGTGCTAGCCACTCAGAGTTAGCTCAGTGAAGATCAGCTTTTGACATATCTTGCATCTAAGCTAGCCAAGGCTTAGGGAAATGATTTTTGACTGTAAAGGTTAGATTTATATGTTATCTTTAAGAAAACTCACTAACATCAACACAATTTTGCAAAACCTATATAAAAGAGCTGACTAATGGAATCAAAATCAAGCATTGGCCAACAGTTATCAGCTGGAGGATAAAGGTTAAATGAGAGATTTGCTCAACACAGGCATTTAAGGAGAAAGATGGGAGAAGTAATTGAACACTTGGGCCAAAGTTTTGGAGAGTTTGCTGCCATTTAACTTTGAATGTACCTAAGACTGAATCAAAGGCATTTTGCAAATTACAACAATTTGCCACATTTTTCTCAACTTCCAAATGAGCAGTGATATTAAGAGTTGCCAAAGTGTCATTAGTTAACACTTATGAAGACTAATGAAAATTAAAATTCAATTTTTCTAATGTCACTGTATTTAATTAATGGTGTATTCAATAATTATAATAACTCACATTTATATAGTGCCATATAATTTACAAAGCCTTTTAATATGGCACATTATAATCATTACAAAAGAAAATCATGCTGAGCAAGCATGTAGGAAAATGACTATTTTGGTGTTTGCAAATTTATAGTTTATAAAATCCTTCATTTTTTCCCCCAAAAACAGGACATTAAAGAGAAAGATTAATAGTTTCATCATAAATTTGCTTATATGGCCAAGACACAACATAGTTATAACTAAAGCCAGATTAATATTTTAATCAAAAGTATGTAAATAAATGACGTGTATTTATTTTATGCCTTCTAAAGATGATTAAGTGCCAGATATTAACAAAGAAAGGAAAGGAGGTGTCTTTTTTGTTGCTAGTTTGACCCTTTACAAATAGAGCAAGTAGTGTCATTGGTCTAGATGAAACAAAAGCGCCCTGAGGGTGACCAGCCTCAGCTTGGAAGCAGATGCCACCCTGTTGTCCCTTTGTGTTACAAATGTTGACTAGTTCCTCTGTTAAGTTACAAATGTTGACTAGTTCCTCTGTTAAGTTACAAATGTTGACTAGTTCCTCTGTTAATTCTTCGATGAAAATAATCTGTATCCATTCTCTTCCAAAGCACACTTGTAATACAAGTGTCAACTTGGTTTGTATTAAATCATTTTACATTAACTAGACATTTGTGAGAATTTTACTTTAAAGTTCATTTGTGTTTTGAAAAGTAGATTGAAGGAAACCTAGAACATAGAGATTGTTTACTAGCAGAGTGAACTATAAGTGATAAGTGCTTAATAAAGATTTGGGACTTACTGTTTAACCAATTTCCACTTGGATAATTACATGCTATTTCTATTGAACATGAGTGAAAATTCGTAGCTCTTTCTGTAATAAATATTTGCCATGTGGTTGGGATATAAAATTAGGAAAGACATGGTCCCTGTATCCAAGGAACTTCAACTCTACTGGCAGACAAAGATACACAAACAGGCAATACAGTGTGATAAGTGCTATTATAAGGGGTGCATCTGTGGCGCTGTTGTGATAGTATACTGGGGGGCACCCAGATCTGTGTATGAAGGAGAACCTCAGACAGGGTGAGATTGATCCAAATCCTAAAGGCAGAAAGGACAAAGGTTTTCTCCCCCTGCAGTGTCCAATATGGTAGCTTTTAGCCACATGGCTAATTTGATTGGGTCATATTACGATATACTGTGTGATTGGATTTAGAAGACTTGGTATAAATATAGTGTAAAATACTTCATTAATCTTTTTATATAAATCACAAAAGGATATAATAGTTTGGACATGTTGAGCCCAATACAATATATTATTAACATTGAATTTTCATATTTTACTTTTTTAAATGTGGCTCTTAGAAAATTTTAAATGACATATACTACACTGTATTATTACTGGACATTGCTGTTTTAGACAGAGGCTATAGCTTATACTAAGTCTCTAAAAAAGAATAAGGTATATTGAGAAACTACTAGTCATTTAATTAGAACACTGAGACATAAGAGGGGCAAGAAATAAGTCCAGAGGGAACAGTGGAAGACAGCATAAAGGGTCCTATAATTCATGCTAAAGATTTTGAAATCTATCTTGAAGGCATCGTGGAACTATTTAATGAGTTTACCCACATGAATTTTTTGGATTGATTTCCTTCCTCCAAATGGTTGGCTTTCTAGCGCCATAATGCATCCCCAAAGTGTATTTTTATGGACTTGAGTGCAGGGATACATGCAATGATTTTTAACTGATTTGAAAAAATTAACTTGAGAATTCATACATGGAAGAGCTAAGGGAACGAGGACAGTCCAGACCTAAGTTGGTCAGGTAGGTGATGTTCTTTCAATTAAGAAGCAAATTACATTTAAGATATCTTGGGTGCAGTATTGGGTTATCCATTAATCAAAGCAATCATATATTTAGGGAACCAGAAAAACAGAGGCTCCAAAAGGCAATGAAAAAAAAAAAAACACTTTAGAAATTTAATAATTGTTATTTTACAAAATTAAAGGCATCTTTTAAACCCTTGTCTGCATTACTTCTATTTTGAGTTCCATAAGTAGGAGGTGTTTTAGGAGATCTGTAAACTTTTCATTGCTTATGTTTCTAAAATCTTAATTCAGCTAATTCAGCCCAAGTTGAGTGAACCAAATCCAAAAGCAAAGAGAACGCTAATAATTAGTAATTACCAATGCAAAACCATATATTGTGGTTGAATGTTACCATTGTTTCAGTTGGCACTTTCCTGTAATTTCCATCCAGACTCTTTCTCAAAAAGCAATTCACTTTCTGCCTTTCTCAGACTCATAAGCTTGAAATAATTCAGGTTATATTGGGACTCTGCAAGCCAGAGTTTAGTACTTAATGTCTAAACTGTCACTGCTCTAATTTCTTGTGGAATTCTAAGTCCAACTCCATTTGCAATCTGTACAGTTTTCTGCCAGAAAACATGATAATGGGATGTTAATTTAAAGGGCAAATCTAGACATTATGATATGGCTCAGCACTTAAAACCAAAACCAGATGTGCTCGGGCAGCAATGACTGCTACTTTACTTCTCAGTTGGTCAGTGTCCAGCTCAGAAGCCAGGGACAGTGTATTGCTGCTGATAATTATAAACTTCTTCCAAATGGAATGAAAAGAAATTGTGCAATTACTCAGAGCTATTCCTTTTTTTTTTTTTTTTTTTTTGAGACGGAGTCTTGCTCTGTCACCCAGGCTGGAGTGTAGTGGCGCAATCTTGGCTCACTGCAAGCTCCGCCTCCCGGGTTCACGCCATTCTCCTGCCTCAGCCTCCCGAGTAGCTGGGACTACAGGCACCCGCCACCACGCCTGGCTAATTTTTTGTATTTTTAGTAGAGACGGGGTTTCACCGTATTAGCCAGGATGGTCTTGATCTCCTGACCTCATGATCCGCCCTCCTCGGCCTCCCACAGTGCTCAGAGTTAATCTTTTTTGGAGAAAATGAAATAGCTTTCTATTCAAGACTCTTTAAAGAGATATTTTATGTGGGTGTGTATATGTTATATTATGACTCTTAAGTTCAGTATTTAGAAATGTTCAGTTTTATGGCAAGATGAATAAATTCTAGAGATCTGTTATACAACATAGTACCTATAGTTAACTATGCTATTGTACACTTTAAAAATGTTGAGAGGATAAATTTCATATTATTCACACATACACACACAAACACACACACAGAAAAAAAAGAGAAAAAAAAACACAAAAGAACGCAAATACATTTTGAAGGTGATGAATACATATAGTACCATGATTGTGATGATGGTATCAAGGATATAGGCATATGTCCAAACTCATCAAAATGTATATGTTTAATATGTACAATTTTTTGATATATCAATTATACTTCAGTGAAGCTTTTTTAAAAAGTAGTTATGCATACTCTTATTCTATACTTTTCATGTTTTCTGACTTACCAGTATGTTTACTTGCATGTTAGCTTTTATTTGCATCTTACCTCCTAAGTAGACTAACCTGGACTTATTCACATTAACCAGCCTTAGACGCTAAGCAGGGATAGTAGCACATGGTACATGAATGGGGGACACTTTGGAAAAGTTTAATGCTACAATTTTGTTTTTTGTCTAAGAACACCACCTAGCAGTAGGCATTTATTGAATACCTACTGAATTAGGTTAGATAATCAATATTAATGGCAAGAAATTTTTAGCCTTTTTTACAATCTTGGTATTTCTTTCTATCTGCACCTTTCCATGACCCTCTACTCCACTCACTTTTTCTTTTAGTTGGAATACACCATATTCCAATGGTATTTATAATGTCTTTGCAGTTTTTGAGGCAGTCAGGTTACAGCTAATCTAGCAATGAACACCAGTATTTCACTGCCAAAATTGTTATGTAGTTTCCTTAGCATAGAAAAAAAGATTTTTACATTATTCTGACTTGCAAACGTAGAGAGAGCTAAAATCTACATTATATCAAGCTCTTCCTTGTTACCTAGCATAATAGGACATTTTAGAGAGATCACCCATTAAAAAGCATCAAATGCAGTACCTGGCATAGATAAGAATTCAACAAATGTTCATCTCTCTGCTACCTTCTCTCTTTTCTTAGTCAAACCCCTTTTATCAGGAGTAGTTTATTTGATGAGAAACAATCACTGTATTTTTTCCTCCAGTAACCGGGAAGCTCTAGACTCTTTTTGATAAAGATTTTAGTAATGTGAAGTCAGTTAATTCAGTCATTTTTTTGTTTATTTATCCACCGTGTTTTGGTATAATGAGGATTTACTATAGCTGTTAATGCAACGTAAGTCTTCAATTTTATTATCCACCCCATCAGCATACTAGCTTTTGTGAAAACTGAAACTAAAAGTTATTTGATAGATGTTCCATCCTCCTCAATAGTGAATACTGGTCTGAAAATCATTTTTCAAGGAGCTGTTTCCAAAGGTTTAGAGTTCCTCCAAGCCTTGAAGAAGTTGAAAATGTTATTAAGCATTTTGATTTCTTTTCCTTTCATCTCCTGTTTAGAAATTAATGTCTTGAAAAATTGGCTGCAAATGTTAAGGTTTTTTAAAGATATCAAATCTATTCATCTGTCTAATACAACTGCAACATGTTTAAAAGAATCAGTTCTTTGCTAGACATTTTGGCCAATCTTGGAAAGATTTTTGTCTTTGCTTTCTAGGCTTTTGGATGCCTTTTATTTTCATTTTTAGCAGTAGGAAAATCAAGCACTTCAATAATTTCCTCAAATAAGCATTTCAGCATGTATCCAATCTCTGATCTTTGTAAAGTAGCGAGGCATGGCCCCATTCCTGTGCTTCATAAAAAGAGAGGTAGAAAAACAGGCAATTCAAGTAATTGGGGAACACCCCTTCGGTTTCCTGTTTCTCCCCTCTAGGTTATATCTTCTTTTTACTGTAGAATGTATCAGTATCCATTATAAAAGGTCCTCTGGTTTATATTTTGTATGGGATCGTTGTTGCATACAACTTCGTATAAAGCTGCAATTCAGAGACTGTCCCAGTATGTCTGCATATGGGCATACATATGGTCGATTTTCACTTTAACTTCAAATTTCCTTGAATACATAGGCTGTGTTTATTCCCATAATGGTAGTTGAGCAATTTCTTTGCAATGGCTCAATTTCTTTCTCTCACTTCTGCATTTTCCCCCCTTTCTCTCTATACAGTAGTAACTTTTCTAAAAGGCTCACTAAAAAAAAAAAAAAAAAAAAAAAAATTCCTTAACACCCATGAAAGCAGGCGCCAGGAAGTTTAAGTTTAGATAACAGTCCCATCACATTTGGCTGTTTGACTAGAGCTGGCTTCGTAAATAGAATGGAATGTGGTGTTATGATTCCCTTGCTCAAGTGTGCATCGATGGTCTGGGATGTGCCTCTCCATCCATTTCTACTTCCTGACTGCCAGGATGTCCTCAGTGCTCTGAAGCAGCACAATCACAGCCTTTGATTGAGACATACAATCTACATGGAAGGGCATCAGGCAGTTACTCTGCATTGGTTATCTGCTTCATCTGGTCATTTATTTAGTCTCAATAGCTATTGTTAGTACAGTTATGTTTTACCAACTGTTTGTTATCTCCTACCTAACTTTGATTTTCAGAGGTGATTTTTATGAGTGAGATTCCTGCAAACATGTAGCTGCAAACATGTAGCTACTTCTTACACTTAAATCTGTAAAAACAAATTATGGAAATCTTTGTTTCTTCACTCAACTGAGCTCCCTGAGCAACGTTTTTTTGTTTTTGTTTTCTGTAATAAAGCATCAAATCTAACTTTCCTTCTTTGTGTCGGATCGTCTTACAGAATAAGGACCACACTTAGGCATCTTTGATGTAATGAAGGGAATGGGATGAGTGTTCAAAATGATTGATTGATTCATAACTGATTGATTTTACAACAGTTATTCATTGATAGTCTGTTATGTTTCGATGCTTTATTTAAAATACAGTAGTGAAGAGAACAGATATGGTCTCTACTGTCATGAAGCTTTTATTATCCTGGGGAGGTGGACATTAAACAGTGGATAAACTATTAATTACAATTGGAAAGGAGAGTTTTCCATAAGAGCAACTAATAGGAATTCTGACCTCATTGCAAGTCTCAGAAAAAATGTGATTGTTGAGCTTAAGGTTGTTGTAGACAGTGTGTGTATGTGAGAGGCTTGGGAGTGCTGCAGTGTGAATAGGGTGTTCCAGTAGCAGGGAAAGAGCATGTGCAAAGGCCTTGGGAAGGAAGGTACACAGTATATACTAGACTAATAGAAGCTCAGTGTGGCTGGGAAAGAGAGTCACAGAAAGAATGCAATATGAGAGATAAAGCCCGTGATGACAACAGGTCCAGACCACACAGGGCCTTGTAGGTCTTGTTAACGATTTAGATCTTTCGTTAAACGTTGTGAGAAACCTTTGGAATGTTTTATAAGTTAATAGACATCATTGGATTCCTGTTTTCTTAGCAAAGACTATCCTAACGATGATGGAAGAATAGATTGGAGAAGAATAAACATGGACACAGATCCAAATTAAGAGATTTTTTTTTTAATACTAGTCCAGAAAGAGAAGCTGGAGGCTTGGCTTAGGACACATGGAATAAAGAAAATAGGTTAGAGAGAGATTTAGGAGAAATAAATCAATAGGATTTCATGAGTAGTTAGACATGTGGAGAGGACCAAGAGAAAGGAGTAAAAGGAGGTACTTAAATTTCTTCCTAAATAACTGGCTGGATGGTGTTCATTTCACTAATACAAGAACACTGGGAAAGAACCAAATGGGGAGAGGGCAAGGCTGGAGGGTTGGGCTTCGGTAAGGTTGGTGTAGTGTGAGGCTCCTCAGGCACAACCAACCTGAAATGTCAAGTAAATAGTTGATTATTTGCACCTGAGGCTCAGGTGGACATAAGGATTACTTTCCTAATAAAAAATAGAGACAAGAATGTTGTATATGGTAGAATAAGACCAGACATTGGTAAGCTTATCATCCAGGAAGATATAGGGTCTGCGAATTGTTCAGTTACATTTCACAAGTGCTTGTTGGGTGCCTACTTCTTACCAGATTCTTGGCCAAACACTGGGCATAAGAAAATGAAAACCATTCAGTAAATAAGACAGGGCATCTTTTTGCTTTCAGCCCAAATTATTGTTTTCATCACCCAAGACCAGGGACTCTCAGTACATCCAAAGAAAACTCTTGGGCAAGCTAAGTCTGTACCTCAGTTCTCTGCTTCTAGTCTTTGCTTCAACCCAACTTAAAACTCTGCAACCTTAAATTCATTTTATCCTTGTTTGTCCTTAGTATACAAACTAGTTGGTGAGCACATTCTTTATATTAACTCCTTATGTTCTTAAAACTTTGAGAGACATCATAACTTTTGGCCTTATCTTCTTGGAACAAGAGATGTAGGATTGCTTCCTACACTAAGAATGCATTGCTGTGCTTTAAAAAAAGAATTTATCCTCAGGCTATAAAATATTATTCCTGTATTTTGTAGGTTATAAATTACTGATGACTTTCAGATTATGATGATATTGACTCCACTTGTGAAAATTAGGCCACACCCCTCTAGTCTATTCCTAAAATAAGACTAGATTTATTGGCAAAGTGAAATTTATAGCCTCTTTTATTTAGCTCTTATTCTTCGGAGACTCATGGCTTTAAATGGCCTACATTTTAAGACTTTATTTCTTAAATTATTGTCTTTGGACCACCTGCATCAAAATCGCTGGGGTGTGCTTGTTAAAAAATAAAGGTTGTAGAACCTTATCTTACATGTTTTTTTAGTACAACTGGGATAAAGCCCAATAATTTGCATTTTTAACCAGCACCCCAAGTAATTTTTATTTATAGTAGAGTTTAAGAACCACTCTTGAGGACGTCAGAATTTGTTCATCTCATTATTAGAATTCTGAGTTAATGAGAAATGTAATAGTTTTGTAAGCCAGGTCAGTTTCATAACAATTTTGATTAATAATCAAGTCACAAATGTTCAAATATTTAATAGGTATTGTTCCATGATTTTTAAAAAGAGTGCATTATACAGACTTCTTTTCTAACACATCAAATTCATCTGAGAGTAGAACAGAGACATATAGGAAAGGTAGAAAAGAGTAGAGGTGAAGAGAAGAATGTATGTGAGTGAAAAGAGATTGATACTGAAGAAACGGGAATTAACACTTGGTTCAAATGTAGTCTTTCCTTCCATTGTAGTGTATGTTTTGCTCTAATTGCCATGCTCAGTGGGGTTTCTTATGCATGATTATACATTTATGAATGTTTTTAGAGGGTTAGCTTTTTTTTTTTTTTTTTTTTTTTGAGATGGAGTCTCACTCTGTTGCCCATGCAGTGGCACAATCTCGGCTCACTGCAACCTCTGCCTCCTGGGTTCAAGCAATTCTCTGCCTCAGCCTCCTGAGTAGCTGGGATTACAGGTGCCCACCACCATGCCTGGCTGATTTTTGTATTTTTAGTAGAGACAGGGTTTCACCATCTTGGCCAGGCTGGTCTTGAACTCCTGACCTCATGATCCACCCGTCTCGACCTCCTAAAGTGCTGGGATTATAGACGTGAGCCACAGTGCCCAGCTGAGGGTTAGCTTTTTTCCCATCTCCAGAACCAGCAAAACTCTCTCCTTCCTTCCCCCCATAGGAAGAGCGCCGTGTGATTTATGTTGGTAAAATCAGACCTGACACAACACGGACAGAACTGAGGGACCGTTTTGAAGTTTTTGGTGAAATTGAGGAGTGCACAGTAAATCTGCGGGATGATGGGTGAGAATCTTCAAGATTATTTCTTGTTTACAAGTTGACGTATGTAAAAAATTATGGCCATAAGATTACTGGGATGGGAGTTGCCGATGTAAGTGCTTTGACAGATGACATGTTGAGTTCAGAACCTTATTTATTTTCTTTCATCCCTATTTATTAATCTTTCTAGTTGAGATTTCCTGTCCCAGAAATAAGTATTTAGCTGCTTGACAGGACAATCACACTGATAAATGGATGCAGTGGCTCAGATGTTGGCACCCGAGAAGTCTCACAAAATAGAATGGGTTACAGTCCCGTATGCTAATACTTCTTAACCAGCTTTGAACTTCTCTTCTTTGTCCATTTCAGAGACAGCTATGGTTTCATTACCTACCGTTATACCTGTGATGCTTTTGCTGCTCTTGAAAATGGATACACTTTGCGCAGGTCGAACGAAACTGACTTCGAGCTGTACTTTTGTGGACGCAAGCAATTTTTCAAGTCTAACTATGCAGACCTAGGTATGGATTTTTTTGTACGTGGAATGAGGAATCCATAATGTAGAGCTCAAGATGGGAGCAAACATAATCCGTCGGCATCTTGGGTTGAACCATCACTTTATTTTACTAAAGGGAATGTTTGAATACAAATTTTTAAGAAAAATGTATAAGACAGTTTCAGAAGAAAGGGGCTTAGGTTTTGGCAAGAAAGGACAGAAGTAAATTCTTTCTACTGTCTGCTCAGGTGCTGAAAATTGTGGTAGGTATGTATGTGGATATTGTGTGTTTCTACTTGTGTTCATGATTTCTGTATGTGCGTTGTATGTGCATGCAGCTTTATATTTTGTGAGTGCATGTATTGTGTGTATCTGTGTGGATATTGTGTGTGTGTGTGTGTTGTCTGAATATTAAACGTGTATGTGTGTGGTATTGTGCTTTGTGTGTGCATGTGTTGTGCAGATGTGTGTGGCCATGTGTTTACGTGTGTGTATGTAGGTAGGTATTGTATGTGTCTACATGTGTTTATGATTTGTGTGCGTGCGTGCGTGCGTGTGTGTGTGTAACCTGCTTTTGCTTTCCAGGCCTACCGTGAATCCTTTCATGAACCACAGCATTGCCATCATTGTTTCATGGAATAGAATATGCAAAAGTCTTGTATTTTTCTTATTATTTCACAGACACTTAGAAATATCATTATTTTCTATGAACTACAACTAGAGAGAAGAAAATTAAATTTGATATACTAAATCACACTATGCTTTCTTTAAAAAAAGAAAAGAAACACCTGTTATTTGTTGAGTGCTTCCATATGCCAGACACAGTGCCAGGAGTTTTGAAAGCATTTTCCATTTAAGTACTAGAACTATTGTAGGAGGTGTATATTATTATTATCATCCCCATTTTACAGATAACGAAACTGAAGCATACATAATATTAATTTTTCCTGTTATAAAAGCTGTACAGACTCAAGGGGTAAAATGTGGAAAGTATAAAAGTATTAAGAAAAAAACTTAAAATCATGTATCAGCCTGTTATCTGAGAATAACCACTATTACCAATGAAGTGATTTGCCTTCCAGTATTTTGTCTCAGCATGTCTAATTTCGTATATTTGAATTTATATATATATATATTTATATTTATGTAAACTTCCAAATTCTACTTTTCTCAATTAATATATAAATTCATGTTCTGCTGTGACTCATGAGATTAAAAATAATTTATTAACATACTTTAATGGTTGCACAGTATTTTGCTGAGTGAATAGTACCATTATATTTAGTCATTACATTATAGCCAAATATTTAATTTTTTTTTTTTTTTTTTTTTGAGACGGAGTCTCGCTCTGTCACCCAGGCTGGAGTGCGGTGGCACAATCTCGGCTCACTGCAAGCTCCGCCTCCCGGCTTCACATCATTCTCCTGCCTCAGCCTCCCGAATAGCTGAGACTACAGGCACCACCTGCCACCACACCCAGCTCTTTTTGTATTTTTAGTAGAGACGGGGTTTCACTGTGTTAGCCAGGATGGTCTCGATCTCCTGACCTCGTGATCCGCCCGCCTTGGCCTCCCAAAGTGCTGGGATTACAGGCGTGGGCAACCGTGCCCAGCCCACATTTAATTTTTAATTTTTCAATATTATAAATAATGCTAAAATGGATATCTTAATTTCCTTTTCAATTTTAATTTTGTTCCTTTGCATGTCATTCTCCATCTAATGTGTGCATTGTAAGCTTTTAAATTCTTTGAGGAAGGACAGTGGCAAATGTCTTGTGGATATGACATAGTTATTTTAAATTTATGTGTAATATTTATCGTGGAATTAACATATAAATCTAGTCCTCAGCATTATTAGATATCTATATGCATTTTCTCTGGGTTGGTATAAAGAAGGAAACAAATACCAAATACAGGGATTTTTTTTCTTCTGTCCAACGAAGGGATGTCTTCCTAGAGTAATTGATACAGGTGATGTGCATTGTTCAGAGGGAATATGCTATAATTCACTCCACAAGCTAAATAGATAATGGGAAGCAGGGGAGAGGCAGCTGACTATTAGAGAGATAGTGGGCTAGGGATGAAAATATAGAATGTGGCAAGTCATTTGTTCAAATGTTGGCTGATAAAAACAGTCAAGACGGATTGAAGTCTTGAGTTGATTTGACTTATTTTCTTCAGTGATGAAGGCCAGGGTGTTTCTAGTCTCTGAAAACATCTAGAGTTTAAAATAAGCTACCTAGAGGGGACTTTAGATCATGATTCATCACTGGTAGAGGGAGGATTGGATGGTATTTCCAAATTGAACTGGAGCCTCCCTGAAATATTTCTAGGAAGAATGCTTCCTCTCTCGTTATCTCCCTGCCTAGCCGGCAGCAATAGAAACTTTGCCATTGCTAAGCTCGCTCTGTATTTTCTGAAAAGTATGTTTGATGTGCATTGTAGTAGCATGGATTTTTCCAATTCCCTTGAACTCTACGATGGCACAAAGGTAGTTTTTTTCCCAGCTCCAGCATTGTATAGTCCGAAGAGGCCAGGCTTTGGAATCCTGCAGACTTGGGATTGAAATCTGACTTAACACTGCCATTGGGCAAACAATTCGACCCCTTCAGTTCTGCTTCTTCATTTGTAAAATACCGTATAGTGTTATTGTGAAGATTAAATAAATGTTTGTGATACTATTAGCACAGTGTCTGGCATAACATAGGCGCTCAATAAATAGTGGCTATGATTACAATTTAAAATGATGGGAGTGAGAAGTTAGAAGTGTAAAGTCATTTTAAAATGGAAGAATCAACTCTAGGAATCAGCCTTGGGACTCAAAAAATATTTCATATGTCTTGTCTTTGTTCCCTGAAGAATTCAAATATTCTTGTGCTCACCATATTTAGTGTTCATGCATGCTTCAGGGCATAAGAATATGCTGGACTCAGGGATTAGGAGCTTACACATATGTCACAATAGTAAACAAAAATGATGTGACACAGATTAATTTTACCAAGACAGGAAAGTTACCTAGCATTCTAGATAGATTTAATCAGTTTTCTTTCTGTTTACTTGCTCTCCAAAATTAAGTTAGCTTATACATCCTGTTTCTCTACTACTGAAACTAGGTAATGGTGTCGACAATATTGTCAGAGCAAAACATAACAATTTCAGCTACAATTTATGACCCAGTTTTATAAATGAGAGTGAGAGATTAAAATGACTTGATCAAGATTAAAACAGTGAAGCCAAGATTTAAGTTCTAGTTGCCATGAATCTGCAGTCAGTGTCTTTCAGTTTACTTTCTTATAAGCAAATGGATCTTTCTAAAGACCTCAATGAAAAGAAAATCAAAGGTGAAAGACGTAGAGAAATTAAAGTAGGACTACAGGATCCAAAGAGAAAGATGGGTCAGTATTATGAATGTAATAGTTTTGATTAGGAATGAGTTATGTTATATAACTTAAACTTTTAAAAAAATATAAATGACACATACATTATAAATTGTTTATTAACTGAAATAAATGTATCGTATTATCAGTATTCTTGATTACATACGTAACTTTATGTATTCCTTTGCCATTCATTGATAAATCATTCCCACATCCCAGTATAAATATTTTCAACCATGGTTTTAATAATATTTTGGTGTTTGAGATTAGTATATTTCTTCAACAAATATTAATTTGAGTACCTCCTCGGCGCCAACAGTTTTCCAGGTGCTGGGAATATAAGTGTGATGTGATTTGTTTCAAATAATATAGTATCATTATTTGTAACAATTTATTTTGAAAAATTAGAGTGACTTTTGAGTTATTCCTATAATGTTTTATTATATCTTACTGTGCTCCAATATCCTTTCATTAGCAGGAGAGAAATTGGTGGAGTAGATGTTATTGCCTCAGAAATTAGATGTAACCACATTCCATCTCATACAACAAAAAATATTTTTTGGTTGTTTTCTGAGTAACAGTGAGCATGTATAAGTGGGTATATATGTGAACACTACATTTCACAGTGAAGAAACTCTTGAGAACTACTATTTCAATTTTTTTTAAATATTTGCTTATCAAAATACAGAAACACTGAAATTCTAGAGTTTACTTAGAATATTGCAAAGTAAGGCAATTTAAAACACTCTCAAAGTATTCCTCAAGGAAAGGTATGTGTATATGTCCCTGATGGTTCCAGGCTGACTTTTATCACACAGACTCCATCACTGGGGGACTCTTCCCTCTTGATCTACAATGCAAGTGGAATTCTGATTTCAGACTAATCTCTAGCAATGAGCTAGACTTTTTTTTTTGTCTCTACAAAAAAGATTTTGATTGTAACAGCAGTTGTTTGTGAGGCCTTAGCAATATAAGAAAACCATTCATTAGCCTATGAAGAGAAATGTTGAAGCCAGTGTAATTTAAGAATTGACTATTTAAGATGTTATTGGGGAAAGATTGGCCAGTTTTGTGTCTGTTTTTTATGATTGAGACTGTAATTGTTCTTGTTGCTCTTACCTTAAAAAACTTGCTGAAAAAAACTCAGTAAAGACCAAAGGTGATCAGAATGAAAGGAAAACATAAGTAAACATATTTCCTTGTCTTTAAATCTAGGTGTGTAAAGGTAGATTGAAATTTGGGAAACGGGATGGTCAGGCTGGTTCTAGAGAGCTTGGTTTGCAATCTTGTCAGCAAAACAACTTTTTAGGTCAACGATTATGCCTCTGTAGTATCTAGTATTATACCCTTCTATTACTTTGACCATTTCGATTTTGTAACTTATTCTGGGAAAAGCATGGGAATTCTTATATTTTGGTAGAATTGTTAATTTTCCAGAATGGTTTTGTTTTCCTTTAAATAAATGTTTTCAAAAGAATTAATGTATTTGCAAGAGGCTTTTTATTATATTTCCAAGCCACCCTTTGTTACTTGCAAGACCAGCAGAAATACCTGTTTTTTTCATAGAAGTCAATGGAGAAAAACCAGGAATACTTAACAGAATTTTACTTTGCTTTCTATATTGCTAAAATATGTCTATTTTATTAAGGTCTATTTGAAGTAGCATGTGAAACTTTGCCCAAAAGCTTACTTGGACTACTTTAAGAGTCCAAGAAGGGTGTGGCTTTATTTATACCTGCACTTTATTTCTTCTTTCCGAATTTACTCTCCTGGGATGTGAAGCATTTCTCTCAACCTTCCAATTTGGGGAGAATTTGCACCAAAATTTCTGGGATGTCTAGAGGTACAGAAGTAGAGGACCACATCATATGTCCCCTCCTGCCTCAAAGAGAAGCATCTTTGAGGATGAGAAGTTTAGGGGAACTTCTCATGATTCTTTCTCTCATACTCAACTGGATTTTATGCTCAATTAAATTAATCCCATTGAATAGGAAAATTAGTTCCAGCTTGTACTCGCACGTCTACATCTAAGTTATTGAGGAACCATGGGCAAGTCATTTGACATACGGGGGGAAGGGGAGGGTGGTTATCTGCCAGAGATATATTAATGTTTGCTCTGCCTAACTCCCAGGGTGTTTAAGCCTAAATGAGTCAACAGGTGAGTATTTTTGAAAGCTCACCACTCCCCATCCTGTTTCTTTTTATCAATATATATCCAACAAAATCCAGACATTGTTTTCTAAAGTACATTGATTGTAAGAGTTGTTATCAAATCCGGTAGTCTTGAATTGGAATGATTGAGTTAATGGCCCTCAGCAAAGGGTGTGTCTAAACTGACTTGTGTTTCTTTCAGATTCAAACTCAGATGACTTTGACCCTGCTTCCACCAAGAGCAAGTATGACTCTCTGGATTTTGATAGTTTACTGAAAGAAGCTCAGAGAAGCTTGCGCAGGTAACATGTTCCCTAGCTGAGGATGACAGAGGGATGGCGAATACCTCATGGGACAGCGCGTCCTTCCCTAAAGACTATTGCAAGTCATACTTAGGAATTTCTCCTACTTTACACTCTCTGTACAAAAAACAAAACAAAACAACAACAATACAACAAGAACAACAACAACAACAATAACAACAATGGTTTACATGAACACAGCTGCTGAAGAGGCAAGAGACAGAATGATATCCAGTAAGCACATGTTTATTCATGGGTGTCAGCTTTGCTTTTCCTGGAGTCTCTTGGTGATAGAGTGTGCGTGTGTGCATGTATGTGTGTGTGTATGTATGTGTATGGTGTGTGTGCTTGGTTTAGGGGAAGTATGTGTGGGTACATGTGAGGACTGGGGGCACCTGACCAGAATGTGCAAGGGCAAACCATTTCAAATGGCAGCAGTTCCATGAAGACACACTTAAAACCTAGAACTTCAAAATGTTCGTATTCTATTCAAAAGGAAAATAAAATAAAAAAATATATATATATATATATATAAAATTAAAAGGAAAGAAAACTAACAACCAATCAACCAACCAACCACAAACCACCCTAAAATGACAGCTGCTGATGTCTGGGCATCAGCCTTTGTACTCTGTTTTTTTAAGAAAGTGCAGAATCAACTTGAAGCAAGCTTTCTCTCGTAACGTAATGATTATATGACAATCCTGAAGAAACCACAGGTTCCATAGAACTAATATCCTGTCTCTCTCTCTCTCTCTTTTTTTTTTTTTCCTTTTTCCTTTTGCCATGGAATCTGGGTGGGAGAGGATACTGCGGGCACCAGAATGCTAAAGTTTCCTAACATTTTGAAGTTTCTGTAGTTCATCCTTAATCCTGACACCCATGTAAATGTCCAAAATGTTGATCTTCCACTGCAAATTTCAAAAGCCTTGTCAATGGTCAAGCGTGCAGCTTGTTCAGCGGTTCTTTCTGAGAGCGGACACCGGGTTACAATACTAATGAGAGTTGGGTAGAACTCTCTGAGATGTGTTCAGATAGTGTAATTGCTACATTCTCTGATGTAGTTAAGTATTTACAGATGTTAAATGGAGTATTTTTATTTTATGTATATACTATACAACAATGTTCTTTTTTGTTACAGCTATGCACTGTAAATGCAGCCTTCTTTTCAAAACTGCTAAATTTTTCTTAATCAAGAATATTCAAATGTAATTATGAGGTGAAACAATTATTGTACACTAACATATTTAGAAGCTGAACTTACTGCTTATATATATTTGATTGTAAAAACAAAAAGACAGTGTGTGTGTCTGTTGAGTGCAACAAGAGCAAAATGATGCTTTCCGCACATCCATCCCTTAGGTGAGCTTCAATCTAAGCATCTTGTCAAGAAATATCCTAGTCCCCTAAAGGTATTAACCACTTCCGCGATATTTTTCCACATTTTCTTGTCGCTTGTTTTTCTTTGAAGTTTTATACACTGGATTTGTTAGGGGAATGAAATTTTCTCATCTAAAATTTTCTAGAAGATATCATGATTTTATGTAAAGTCTCTCAATGGGTAACCATTAAGAAATGTTTTATTTTCTCTATCAACAGTAGTTTTGAAACTAGAAGTCAAAATCTTTTAAAATGCTGTTTTGTTTTAATTTTTGTGATTTTAATTTGATACAAAATGCTGAGGTAATAATTACAGTATGATTTTTACAATAATTAATGTGTGTCTGAAGACTATCTTTGAAGCCAGTATTTCTTTCCCTTGGCAGAGTATGACGATGGTATTTATCTGTATTTTTTACAGTTATGCATCCTGTATAAATACTGATATTTCATTCCTTTGTTTACTAAAGAGACATATTTATCAGTTGCAGATAGCCTATTTATTATAAATTATGAGATGATGAAAATAATAAAGCCAGTGGAAATTTTCTACCTAGGATGCATGACAATTGTCAGGTTGGAGTGTAAGTGCTTCATTTGGGAAATTCAGCTTTTGCAGAAGCAGTGTTTCTACTTGCACTAGCATGGCCTCTGACGTGACCATGATGTTGTTCTTGATGACATTGCTTCTGCTAAATTCAATAAAACTTCAGAAAACCTCCATTTTGAGCATCAGGATTTCATCTGAGTGTGGAGTCCCTGGAATGGAATTCAGTAACGTTTGGAGTGTGTATTCAAGTTTCTAAATTGAGATTCGATTACTGTTTGGCTGACATGACTTTTCTGGAAGACATGATACACCTACTACTTAATTGTTCTTTTCCTTTCTCTCACCCAACACAATCTTATAAGATGGATTTCACCCCCAGGCCAATGCAGCTAATTTTGATAGCTGCATTCATTTATCACCAGCATATTGTGTTCTGAGTGAATCCACTGTTTGTCCTGTCGGATGCTTGCTTGATTTTTTGGCTTCTTATTTCTAAGTAGATAGAAAGCAATAAAAATACTATGAAATAAAAGAACTTGTTCACAGGTTCTGCGTTACAACAGTAACACATCTTTAATCCGCCTAATTCTTGTTGTTCTGTAGGTTAAATGCAGGTATTTTAACTCTGTGTGAACGCCAAACTAAAGTTTACAGTCTTTCTTTCTGAATTTTGAGTATCTTCTGTTGTAGAATAATAATAAAAGACTATTAAGAGCAATAAATTATTTTAAGAAATCGATATTTAGTAAATCCTATTATGTGTTCAAGGACCACATGTGTTCTCTATTTTGCCTTTAAATTTTTGTGATCCAATTTTAAATACATTCTCCTTTTTGCCCTGGATTGTTGACATGAGTGGAATACTTGGTTTCTTTTCTTATCAAAAGACAGCACTACACATATATTGAAAATTAATTTATCCCCCCCGCAACCCGGCCTAACCAATATTGTTACCATGAAGATAGTTTTCCTCAATGGACTTCAAATTGCATCTAAAATTAGTGGAGCTTTTGTATCTTCTGCAGACACTGTGGGTAGCCCATCAAAATGTAAGCTGTGCTCCTCTCATTTTTATTTTTATTTTTTTGGGAGAGAATATTTCAAATGAACATGTGCACCCCATCATCACTGAAGGCAAATTTCAGCATAGATCTCTAGGATTTTTAGATGACCGTGGGCCATTGCCTTCATGCCGTGGTAAGTACCACATCTACAATTTTGGTAACCGAACTGGTGCTTTAGTAATGTGGGTTTTTTTCTTTTTTAAAAGAGATGTAGCAGAATAATTCTTCCAGTGCAACAAAATCAATTTTTTGCTAAACGACTCCGAGAACAACAGTTGGGCTGTCAACATTCAGAGCAGCAGAGAGGGAACTTTGCACTATTGGGGTATGATGTTTGGGTCAGTTGAAAAAAGGAAACCTTTTCATGCCTTTAGATGTGAGCTTCCAGTAGGTAATGATTATGTGTCCTTTCTTGATGGCTGTAATGAGAACTTCAATCACTGTAGTCTAAGACCTGATCTATAGATGACCTAGAATAGCCATGTACTATAATGTGATGATTCTAAATTTGTACCTATGTGACAGACATTTTCAATAATGTGAACTGCTGATTTGATGGAGCTACTTTAAGATTTGTAGGTGAAAGTGTAATACTGTTGGTTGAACTATGCTGAAGAGGGAAAGTGAACGATTAGTTGAGCCCTTGCCGGGCCTTTTTTCCACCTGCCAATTCTACATGTATTGTTGTGGTTTTATTCATTGTATGAAAATTCCTGTGATTTTTTTTAAATGTGCAGTACACATCAGCCTCACTGAGCTAATAAAGGGAAACGAATGTTTCAAATCTACTCCTGCTTTTCTTATTTATCGTAACCAAACTCCTGGCATGTTTCTCAGATCAGTACCCATTACTCGCTTATTATTATTCTATTTCCTCTCTGGCTCTCTCCCCCTTTCTCCCTGCTTTTCCATATTCATGGATGCATTTCAGCTGTAAGGTAACGTGCACCTTCTGTATCTTGTCTTTTTCTAAACGGCAAAGGCAGACGCGGTGGTTTCTATAACGAACGTTCAGAGGTGAAAAATGACATAGGATTTTATGAAATAGATTAGCTCTATTTTGTACTTAACCCTGGGAAGTGTGTATTTTTAAGTACAAGCTCTTTCCCCTAGGGAAAAACTCACTGAATATTCAGCATAGAAAGAGATGTTGTTGTAGATGGACTGAATATTTCTCGAAGACTTGTAACAGGATGCAGTTCCCCATCATCTGGAAGTCATCGAGTTGGTTAAATATGGGATGAGCTGATAGCTGAAGACACATCGTGCTGTCAGGATGTCCATTGTGGCTGGTGGATGATGGTGGTCCTAATGACAGAGAATGCCCTTGCCCAATTTCAAATGGTTGTTCCCATTCCCAACCATTTGCACTGCAAGATTCAGCATATGCAACATTGGGGAAAGGTGGCTAAATTATATTCCAGCATTTCCATCTCCTAGAGAGAAAAAAAGTGTTTGTAAATATTGGAAATGTGATAAGCGCTATCAGAAGTGCATTGAAATCTGCTAAGTAATCTAAGAAACACTCCCCATGGATTGTTTTATACCAATATAAAATTCATCAATTATTTTATGGAAATGGAAAATAAAAACCTACCATTATCTTACCCAAATATTGAATTTATCTGCCACTGTGGATACCAAGCACTCCTGAGGTTCAATGGATAAGTATCAGCTCCGGACTTGTCTTCTATTGATGCTTAAATTGCATAAGCCACTTTTAATCTTCTGGTTGGAACCAGCAAGGACATTAGAACTCTTCCCTAAATGGTTAACTTTTTACCCTACCAAATCTTTTGAGGGCAGAGAGAAAATGAGGGATTATCTGAAGCAGTATTAGTAGCTGCCAGTTTGGTCCTGGAATATGCTGATTTAGATAAAGGATTTATTTCATATTGTCCTCAAAACATTGAATCACTTTCATTCTTGTTGATACTAATGGCAAAATAATTATTAAAACCAAAATTGGGCTGACAAAATAAATTAACATTTGATATAGCTTTTTTTTTTAAAAGAAGATTGTCTCAATTCAAAAGTCCTCCAAACCAAATCTGTCTAAACTATATACAATATGATAATTGAGTTGAAATTCTTTTTTAGTATTGCTGGTTTTCTCTTCTTTGTAGGGTTATTTAACTAATCATTGGATATAATTTACAGCCCTAATATCATTACTATACTGACTCGACAGTAGTGTTACTAGCTACATAGTTGTAACTCAGCATTAATTATAGAATATTTTAACTAAAACATTCCATTTGCAATGTTTATATTAATCTTATATTTTGCAATTTTCATTGCTACTCCTTGTTTTCTAACACACTACACTCCATTATAAATCAATCTTTGTACTTTATCAAATGGAAGACAGTAATAAAGAAGGTCACAACTCATAGAAGAGTTCCTTGGAGGTTTGTAACATAATGATTTAAATCTCAGAAAGATTTAATCAAAAGCTGAATTAATCCCTGGGGGAAAAGATGGTATATAGATTCTATTGATGGACACAAAGCAGCCTATTTCTTTTCACTGGTGTCTGTTAGCATGTTGGGGAAAAGAAACACAGATTTTCTGTGAGAAGGAAAATAAGATTTTCTTGGTAGCGGAAGGATAGTATGAAATAACCTTTATGTTATGTTTCCTCCCTTCCATTCAAAATGGCCCATTTTTATTTTTCACTTACTGGGGCATTATCTGTTCTCCTAGTGCATGGAGAATGTTAAATGTTCTCCACCCCCATGTTTCCCTCATTATATTCCATGTGATTCCAGTAACTATGCAGAGTCCCAAAAGCTCCACTCTAGTCAAGCATGTGGAATGTGGGGTCACATGGGCTAGTTTCCAGGTCTCTTCTGTTGTAATCAGGTGACTGCCCTTGGGCGAATTCTCAGCACTGGGGACACTGGAAACTTGTAGAAGAAATGATTATGAAATGTGAGTATTTTGAAGACCAGGACCAGGTTCGACTGAAAAGCCTTAATATTGTTCCATGACTAGGATGTAGGCTAAAGGCAAGAGGCCACCACCTTCCCACATGACTCTTTTCTGTCCATAATTACAGAGGAATGTGACCATATTCTGTTTAGCTCAAAACCCATTACTTACCATTAGCTGACTTATAAAGGGGCAGAGTGAAATTAATTAAATGAAAAGAGTAAGAGAACTTTTCGAGGAGAAAACCAAATGATCCTATAATATTTTCATGATTAAATTAAATGAATGTAATTATACATGCGCATATGCACACCAAGGCATTATTATAATCAAGGACCTTAAAATATTGTATCGTTTCAAATTTATGCATATAGCACTTACTGAAGGCAAGTAGCTAGTGTGATACTTGAATTTGCATATTGACCATTTTCATATATTTTCATATATTAATTTCTAGTAGGAAGAAGCTCAATTATTAGGAAAAATCCTGGGGTGATTTAGAAAAAATATTGTGCTTCTGCTCGTTTTTGAACATCAGGGGCACTTAGCAACATTATCTTTTTTTTTTTCCACATAGTTTTCTGTGATGGATTTTCAACAAGATGACATCCAAGTGAAAGCCAAAATTAAATGGGAAGGAAAGAATGTTAAGTGGTAAAATCCTAAATAGCTTATTAGACTACTTAATTGGAGGGAATTTATTTTTTGCTGCTGTTAGGAACTCTAGAGTCAAGCTTCTCTTTAACAATACTAATTGATGGAAAAAAGTGGCTATAGTAATACAGTTACCACAAAATGCCCTCCAGCAAGTCATTTAAGGAAATTCACAGGTACTTTCCTTTGATGGACGTTGGTGTTGTTGAAAATCAAATCCTGTCTTCATTCGTATCATTGCTTTCTCACTTCATTTCCAAGCCGGTCCCTTGCTTATTCCTATCATAGCTTCACAGTGCGCTTGAAAGACTGACTTAATTCTTAAAAGAAAATTAGGCCGTGCTTGTTCTTAGTTTAACCGTCTAGCAGGTTTTCAGCTTGATCACTATACCCTTTAATCAGATGTATGACTAATGTTTCATAGTGCTTAGAAGTATTGCCCTCTGTAAGCACTTCCCTATTTGTTGGCAGGAATGTGCATACACTATCACAAAATGATGATTAATTTCTCTCCTTCCTAAAGAAGGGTAAGTTAGTGAGCTGGTCACATGGCGTGTGATGGAGTCATGTTACTTTCATGTCAGGCAATTTAATGACCAAGTGCACCACATGGCGTCATTCTCCTCCACTTATCTGTTTACTTGGGAAAAGCATCCTGGTACTGATTTAACGAGCTGCCTTTTCCAGGGTCAACAATCTGAATTGCAGTTCAGACTGTCCAACAGGAAAACAACTGAACAGAAAGCAAAGATTGGAGTTCACCATCCATTGTTTGGCTTCAGTATTTGGAGGGTGGGAAGTACCTATGTGTTGGGCTGACATTTTCCCATTTCCAGTGGCAGGGGTGGTGGCATTCAAAGGGAGTGCCAATGTGTGCACCTGATGAATGAAATAATTCATAGACAGCTCATAAGAGTTTCTTTGTCACATAGTGCCAGAGTCCCATTGAGCCACTGTGTGCCATGGCATGCCAAGGCAAAAACTAAGACCAAAAAGGTCACCTGAAGGAAAGAGAAGGAATAAATAGAAGGTTAACCAAACACATTTGAACTTCAGGAACGAAGCAAGGTTTGGACAGAGATTTCACATGGTTTCTTATTTGCCTTGTGTGCCAACTCATTCCATAAGATTATATAAACAAAAGAGGCAATTGTGCAGCTAGGCTGTAGAATTGTGAAGAAAGGAATGAACCTCACATACTGTTTCTCTATGTGGGGCTAGTTCTGTGTCATATAGACAGCCACTGGCCTTTGACTAAAATCCTGTGTACTTCCTGGCTACCACATTGATGGAAGACCCTTGAGGATTTCTCCATAGCTAGGCTTTTGGATAGAACTTTTAAGCTTTAATTTTGTGGAATGATAAAAAGATAATCCCTACATTCATACAATACAAAGAGCTCTTTAGATTTAAATAATGCTTTGAGGAGGCTCCCATTTTCTTCTCATTGTTTCAGTTCTACCATCTCAAAGTAGCCATTTCCAGCAAGGAACCTTCACCGACTTTTAGCATTCTGAAGGTTAAACTCAAGCCCCCTCAAAAGTCATATCTGCTATATTTCATGGAGACATAACTTCATGGCACTGCAATAATTTAAAGACATTATTTGCTTGTTTTTGCTGTCTTAAAAACTTAGCTTTATCAGCTCCATTTAGAAACTTGATCAACTTGGAGACTCCCTTTCCTAGAATCAGCGCTTAGTGACACACATTGTCATCCTGTATCCCAGCAATTGGACTTCAGGTAATGATGTTGCTCAATATGACCCCTTAACATCCTCATTTTAAAATCAGAGAAATCTTCCTGTACTGGTAAGAAAGCAAATATGAAAAGCTGCCCTCCATTTGAAAGTCCAGTGAATTCAGGATGTGATTAAAACAGTGAAGATAATGACAAAGATGATGGTGGTATTAGCTAACATTTATTGTGGATTTATCTTTTAGTCACTTTACTTAGCCGTTTACATGAATTTTCTTCATTAATCCTCCTAAACAAACCGTAAGGTAGGTATACAACTCTTCCCGTTTTATTGAGGGAATGGAGGGTTAAAGTAGCTGAAAAACCGCCCAGATTTGGGCAAAGTCCAGTTGGTCTTAAAACTTATTTTTGAAACTATTGTGCTGTATATAATGCTTCCAGGAATAAAATATTAATGTTCAAAAGAAAAAAATTCTGTTAGAGGTAATTAATTGTTAAAATTTCTGTACTTTTGTTGCTACCCTCTGACTGAAGTCAAACTCTGCATGTATTGGATTCATCATTCTACATTGATCGAACTCCTCCAACATACTAGAAACTCCACATCTAGTTGGCAGTATAGTAAGAAAAAATTAAAATGTATATTTTGTAATAGCTTCAGTAGGACACTCTCACCAGAATCCTTATTGTGAGTGTCTATCTATGTATCTGTTTATCTATCTATCTATCTATCTTCTATCATCTGTCTGTCTATCATCTATTTATCCATCTGTTTATCTGTCTATCTGTCCACCTACCTACATATATGGCATTTTGTGGAAAGTATATTGCTGTAAAACCAATGTCTGTGAGGGTTGAGGCCAGAGATTCTCATACTTAATGGACAGGAATGACCTAGTGCTCTGATTCCAAGGTGTACAATCTGACTTATAAGCACTGATAACCAACTTTACAAAGAGGTAGAAACCTCTTCCATAGGTTAAAATGGATTTGGAGGTATAAAACGGTATATTCTTACCACTGAGAAATTAAATCACAAAAATAATCAAATTTAAGAGCTCATAGGTTTTTTCAAGCACTATTAAGCTTCTGGGCCGGGTGCAGCAGCTCATACTTGTATCCCAGCACTTTGGACTGAGGCAGGAGGATCACTTGAGGTCAGGAGTTCAAGACCAGCCTGGCCAACATGGTGAAACTCCAACTATACTAAAAATATATATATATAAATTAGCTAGGCATGGTTGTGTATGCCTGTAATCCCAGCTACTTAGGAGGTTAAGGCAGGAGAATTGCTTGAACCTGGGAGGTGGAGGTTGCCATGAGCTGAGATTTTGCCAATGCACCCCAGCTTGGGCGACAGAGTAAGACTCCATCTCAAATAAGTAAGTAAATAAATAAATAAATAAGTTTTCAATTTCGAGCTAATATAAAAAAAAACTTAAAAAAGAATCGATCCCTATTTTGCAGCCATTGGTAAACCAGTCATTTTCTCAGAAAATTCGTCTGTCCTGGAGACCACAAACCCTAGGTTATTTTGACTAAGGTTCATAGAATTCTGAAAATGAAAGTTCATAACCAACTTTTCTTCTTTCCCACTTAATAATCTTAACTGACCTCATGCTCACTGAGCATGGCTGCTGGATTGGAGATGGGTCTCTGGTATTGCAATGTGAGAAACTGAGCCCCCCTTTCCAGAGATTCTTATACTATCCTCATACAAGCGATAGGCACGTGGAGAATCCACCTTTGGACCAAATGCTTCCTCATTTCTGTGATTACATTCATTGTTATGACACAGTGCTAGCTCAGATATCAGCTGTTCATGATGGAAGATCATCTTAAGATTTCTTAAATATGTTTATTTGGATTTCTTTCTGCAATGCTAACCTGTCTACAATCAAATCTTATGATTACTGTAGACACTGATCGGTAGACACTCAATGTTCTACTTTACGGATGACCCTTTGGGAATAGTGTCTTTGCTGTACCTGGTATCAGTTTAGGGAAAAGTGGGCTGAGTTTCTAACGTTGCAATACCAGAGGCCCATCTCCAATCCAGTGGTCATCCTCAGTCAGCATGAGGTCAGTTAAGATTATGAAGTGGGAAAGAAGGAGGGGTGATCACAAACTTTCATCTTCAGAATTCCATGAACCTTAATCAAAATAGCCTAGAGTTTGTGATCTCCAGGGCAGAAGAATTTTTTGAGAAATGACTGGTTTACCAATGACTGCGAAACAGGGACTGATTCTTTTTAAATGTTTCTAACTTTTAATTAGAAATCATTTCAAATAAACATAGAAGTGCATAAAATAATAGAATTGAGCCCCATGTATCTACTACCCAGATTTATGAGATGTTAATATTTTACTCAATATGCTTAAGATTGCTCTTAAATCACATAGCTATCCCCTTATTCTCCTTTCTTCCTCAGTAGCATTCTCTCCCCAATAGTTAGTATATGTTATGCCTACTCACTTTTTCCCTTTAACTACATTTCCATATATCCACAAGTGAGATGCAGTATTATTTTGTATCTTTTGACAATTTACGTGTTTTTCTACTATAAGTGTTCTTGTACAATTTGGGAGTAGTGCCTTTCAATGCAAATGCAACTAGAGCAATTGAGCCTTGGTGTAAGCCAGAAGGAAATCCTTCTTTCCAGGTGTTTGAAGTTGCCTTAACAGCTGCTCAAAGTGTCTCAGCTAATCATTCTTCGCTGCATTCCTGACATGCATCTTGGTTTCCTATTTATCACTTTGGCTCATGCTTAAGTGCATTTATGCAATAGCTTTAAAAGTCTTCGACCCTTGATCCACACCCTTCTCTTGCTTAATGAGTGGTTGTAAAGTTGATCCAAGGGAACTGGAGGTCATAAAATCACAGCAGAAGATGGAGACTCATACCTAGTTAATTTTTTAGGAGAATGGGTTCTTGGATTTTTCTTTTTTAAGTAAGAAATTTTTGCTACACTCCTCACCTTCCCACTCCCACATACCTCTGCATGGCCAGGCCCTGTCTAGAAAGGACATTGGGGAGCCCCAGGACTATAGAATTTATTTCTTGTAATAGTAACCAATTAAACTAGTTACCAGTTGGAGAGCATGTTCCAGCACTTAAGTTAATTGAACTGTTGCAAACGAAATATGATTCTAAATTGTTTCAGTATTCCAAATCACTTCATGCGTGCAGACAAAAATGAAAAGAATTACTAAATTGGTTTGGAATGTGCAAATCAAGCATACAGTGCGAACATTTAGATCTATGAACTGATAACTGCAGTAGGTACCTTGAAAAACTTTGTGGGCTTTTTTTTTCTTCTTCTTTTGCTGAGTTCTCCTTTAAATTCCCGGAACCGCTACTTGATGTGATAGTCAATGAATGGAAGTCAGGTGCAATCAGAAGGGGAACTGTTTGCATCAGTGTTCTGGGCAATTCTAGCAATTTGCCCGGAAAATAATCTCTTCATGATTCATTTCATGGGCCAGGTAAGAAAGGAATTGTTGAAAGGAGACTTAGCTTAATGGATGAAGTGTAGTCTTTTATTCTGGGAGAATTTGGCTAGAATTTGGTTTACAAGTCTGGAGGGTATAGTTCTCCTTGGGGTGGTGACCCTTCTGTACCCAGGGCCACTGCACATAGACAATGAGTGTCTAAATTCCAAAAGGAGTTGGTTTTGAGGAAAATCTCATGGCAAAGGATACTACTTTCCGGTCTCCACAGTCTCTTGCTCTTCATGTCTCCCCCATCACCCAACATATATGTAGATGATACTCTATTTCCATAGCTTTCTATTGCTATGAATTGTCCAACCCTCTACATAGATCAGGTTGTTTGAGAGGTTTGGATGGGCTGTGAAGCTCTTGGCAGCTTAATGAGTCATCTTAAGTAACAAGTCATACAAAATCCATGACAATTCTCACCCCTCTTCAAGGTTATTCCTTCCCTTCCCAAAGGGAACCTAAGAAAAAGCA
This sequence comes from Rhinopithecus bieti, assembly GCF_001698545.2. Lineage (NCBI taxonomy): Eukaryota > Metazoa > Chordata > Mammalia > Primates > Cercopithecidae > Rhinopithecus > Rhinopithecus bieti. The sequence goes on from NW_016804139.1 coordinate 2,044,387, forward strand.
GTGAAATGTATCAGTTGATTTCATGCGTTCTTTTTGAGATGACAAAATAACTTGGGTTAGAATACAGGCTGCCATTGTTGTTGCAGTTACACGTCCAGTTGCCTGGCACCATACAACATTGGAACATAAACTACTGACAAAAACAAATTCATGCAGAATAAACTGAGTCAACACAAACAGCAGAGATATTAATGGACCAGTGATGTGTGTAACCAAAGGAAGGCTCGGTCCTATTACAGTTTAGGCAGCTGTATCTATAATACGAATTGAAAGGTTCAGAGTTGATATTCTTCCCCAAAACATATTCTCCATGGCTTACCAATAATACTGGAAACCCAACATTTGTTAATTCATGTATTTTTAAGTTAAGTTAAGAAAGATAATAAACTGTAGCCGTCATCGGTTCTAGCAAATCCTCACTTAGATCATTTTAAGAGGAGAGCTAAGGCCGGGCGCGGGGCTCATGCCTGTAATCCCAGCACTTTGGGAGGCCAAGACGGGTGGATCATGAGGTCAGGAGATCGAGACCATCCTGGCTGACATGGTGAACCCCTGTCTCTACTAAAAATACAAAAATGAAAAAAAGAAAAAATTAGCCGCGCGTGGTGGCACATGCCTGTAGTCCCAGCTACTCAGGAGGCTGAGGCAGGAGAATCGCTTGAACCAAGGAGGCAGAGGTTTCAGTGAGCCGAGGCAGGAGAATCACTTGAACCTAGGAAGCAGAGGTTGCAGTGAGCCTACATTGCATCATTGCACTCCTGCCTGGGTGACAGAGGGAGACTCCATCTCAAAAAAAAAAAAAAAAAAAAAAAGAGAGAGAGAGAGAGCTGGTTGCATTAGGACAAAAGTGAGAGAAATAAGGACGCCCAAGACCTCACTGCCCAGAGAAAGGCAGGAAGAAGTGACACTAGGTGCTCAGAGAAAGGACACATAGTGAGTGTGCCATCAATTTCACTATCATGTGGAAGTTTCAGTGGGCTCCTTGTTCATTAAACATTTATTGAACATCCACTTTGAGTCCTGTGTCAGGCATAGAAAGGATAATGTTCTTCCTGCCTTCAAGAAACTTCTAATCAACTGTGGAGACATACATAGTATTCAACAAACTTTAAAAACCTCACCTACTGTATCCCAGACATTGTTTTAGTCACCAGTGTGGTAGAAATGAATTAATAAGAGACCTTGTCCTCAAGCAATTTGCAGTCTGGTGGATGTGCATAAGGTAATTAGTGTGTAACTAAGAAATGTCTCAAGATTTGTGGGGAAAAAAATTTACTAAGGAGGAAGGAAGTTCAGTGAAGGTTCTAAGGGATCTACATGGCCTGAGCTTGCCCTTGACATGTAGAATTAGGCAATGGGACAAGCAGAAATAGTACAATTCTCTCTTTTCCTGGATCTCTCCTGGAGTTGACAGTATGTGAGTTTTTGCTAATCTACCCATTTATAAACACTTATATTATTCAATTACTTAGTTCAAGTGTTTGCTCAATAAAAACTTTCCTGACCCATCTCTCCTCACTCCCTTTCCCCAGACTTGTAGAACTCACTCCTTTATTGTGTCTCCTGTACATTAACCTATCACAGCACTGATAATATCATATTCTAAATTATTTGTTTACCTTTACTTTGCCCTTTGAGTTTGTAAGGATGCTGGCTGACTGCTGGGATGGATGAATAAAAATGGATAGAATTTTCATGTTTACCTAAACAAATCTCCAAATGTCCTGGCTCTGAATTGCTTCTAGAATATTCTCAAGCTCCTATAAAATGGCAATTTACGCTTTTTGAGATGGGAAATGATCCCTGAAACCTTCTCTGAAGAATTGAATGTAAGGAATACTTGTGTGGTGGCATTTCCCCTCTCATGTCTCATTCACAGACACCCCAAAACATAACCATTTTGCTGTGATAGAAACATGATTTCTTCATTTGCAGGCAGCCATGATGAGCTTGTCCCTCCTGGACCAAGCAAAACATACGCTGTCTTTCCCTAGCTTTTGGAGGTTTCCCCACACAGGCTAGCTCTGGGGAAGCTGTCTTCTGCTTGTCTTGTTTCTAGGCATCTTTTGCTCATCTTTCCTAGCTGCATGTTTCTAATTTCTGATTGCCTGGATTACACATCAACCAGGCCAAGTTTTTGATTCCTTAGCCACATGGGAAGTTGGGTCAGGAAAGGAGGGCTGCAGAGGACTTGGGTACAGAGCCAGCTTTCCCAGGAGTTGGCCATTATTGTACTGATTCTGTGTATTGTTTTAAGAGCATGCCCCTGGGGGTCTAGAGATTTCTGCTGATCCTAGGGACTTAGAGAAGCTCGAAACCTAGTGCAAAAGACTCATCTGAGCTCAATTGGATGAAGCCTGGGGATATTTGCTCATGCCTTCCAAATATCTGTCTAAAAACGTCTCATTTCTGCTATTTCTATGGCCAAATGAATTGTCACATCCATGTGCATACCTTACCCAACAATCTGTTTATCAAGAAAGAGGAGCCTGTTGTCTCCCAATTTCTGCTTTCCAGGTGACTGATATTAATTACTTTGCAGCAGGAACAGTTTATCTCTGGCTGAAACCAAAGCAGATGAAAATACTGCCGTGCTGTAAGATTTTTTTTTTTTTTTTTTTTTCTGGAAACGATGAATGGGATGAAGATACTTATCTGAGAGAACAGCTTTCAGGTGGAGCCTCCATCAGCGGTACTTTGAAGTATATTGTTAGAATATGGCTGATCTGGGTAAGGAATAAAAATAGCATGTCATATTGTGACTACATTAACTCATTTCCACCACAGGGAGCTGAGGCCCCTGCAAAATGATAGACTTATCCTGAAAGTAGAAAGCACGACCTCCATTAATGACGATGGAGCTAGTTCTCAATTACTGGCATTACTTAAAAGATACCACTAATCCCAGCACTTTGGGAGGCTGAGGCAGGTGGATCACCTGAGGTCAGGAGTTCGAGACCAGCTTGGCCACCATAGTGAAACCCCATCTCTACTAAAAATACAAAAATTAGCCAGGTGTGGTGACACGCGCCTGTAGTCCCAGCTACTCAGGAGGCTGAGGCAAGAGAATCTCTTGAACCTGGGAGGCGGAAGTTGCAGTGAGCTGCAATTGAGCCACTGTGCTCCAGCCTGGGTGACGGAGCAAGACTCTGTCTCAAAAAACAAAACAAAACAAAAAGATATTGCTAATTGCCCCAAAGCTATGGCCCTACTTTAGACCTAATCTAAATACCCTAGTACAGAGAACAAAGTTTTAAAATCAACCTATCCCCCTTCTAATTATTAAGATTCTACCCACAAGTACCCCCAAATGGTTTCTTCTGGGTAGTTTGCATGTAGAGTCAGCATTGAATCCCCAAGAGGTTGACTGAGAAATAATTAGGACAACCTGACAATGAAATAATGGTCTACCCTAGTTATGGGACTCTAGGGCATTTATATATGTATATGTCTTAGCCTCAGTTTCCTCAATAGAAAATAGGAAAAAAAGCCAACTTGGTGGGGTTGATCTAACCCATTTCTTAGGTTAATCTATCAAAAAGGATCTGGCAAACAATGGTCATGCTCCCTTTTCATAATTAGTGGCCAAGAAGATAAATGTCTTTGAAAAAATGGAAACTAGTGATAAAATTCGGGGTGAAAGAATACATTTGGCTGGGTGTGGTGGCTCATGCCTGTAATACCAGCACTGCGGGAGGCTGAGGTGGGATGATCACTTGAAGCCAGGAGTTTAAGACTAGCCTGAGCAACACAGCAAGACTCTAATCCTACAAAAAATACAAACATTTGCTGAGTATGATGGTACACGTCTGTATTCCTAGCTACTTGGGATGCTGAAGCAGGAGGATCCCTTGAGCCATGGAGGTCGAGTTCACAGTGAACCATGATTATGAGACTTCACTCCAGCCTTGGCAACATGGCAAGACTCTGTCTCTAAAATAGTAAAAAAATTAAAAATAATGCATTTTTTAAAAATCAATTTTATTTTAATTCCCATACCCTGTTCTAGACAGTGAGGCTAAGGGAAATGAAAACAACACAAAGGCTCTGGCCCAGGTTGGAACCAGAAGCTCTGGGTTCTGGTTCTGGCTTTAATGTTGACCTGCTGCAATTACTTTGCCAATGTGCTTTACCTCTCCAGGATCCATCTGCTACATCTCTAAAATAAGAGGGAGACAGTTTCCAATTCTGACATGCTATGCAAATGAAAAAATGTACTTTGTGCATCAACCTCTCATCTTTTCCTGGCCACTCTAGCCACTCCTTTATGTTCTCCTTCATTAATTTCTGTTCTTCTACTTGAATCTTTCATGTAAATATTCCCTTGGTTGTTTTCTTTAATCATATTTCTTTCCTTTGTCCATGTTCTCCTTGACACGTATCACTGGCTGCAGTAACGTTGACTTCCCTAAGACCATGGGTGATGACTCTAAATCTATTTCCCCAACTGAAATCACTCCCCCAGGCCTTCAACTCACCAACTACTGGACACCTCCTTTTGAGTTTCCTCCCAAACTTTAAACATAGTATGTCCCAAACTGAACCCATTATTTTTGTGACCAAAATCTACTTATGTTCTTCCATTTTCAGAGATTGTCATCAACTCAAACTTCTGTGGCCCAGAGCTTAGGAGTCATCACAAGCCCTCCTGCCATTCACAATCACATCTAATTGATTACCAAGTCTTGTTTATTTTACTTCTTAGAAAGCCCTCAAATCAATTGTCTTTCATCTGCAGTTTTCCATTTACAACCAATTTCACTATATCTTCCACTTTGCAATCAAAACATTGCTTCTAAAATGCTAACATTCTATCCTATCTATCTTATCTACAGCCTACCGATAGTTTAATGTGGTTTCCTGGAATCAAACATAAAGTCCCTAGCATCAAGTATAAGTTTATCCCTGAATGATCCCCACCCTCTCATTCAAAAGTTATTTTCACCATGCTCGCAGCCCCACAGCTCCACTCTTACTGCGTTTCTTGTGTTTTGTGGAATAGACTATATTATATTTCTAAAATTTTGTAAAAGCTATTCCTTCTGCTTGGAATGCCGTGCCTTTCCTTCTCTGTCAGAGAGGCTGTGGGAGTTTTTTTTCCAGCGTGGTTAAGAGTCTATCCTTTGGGGTAAGACATACCCATGATCAAAGTCCAGATCCAGTATTTATAAGATATGTGATAATACTAAATTTTAGTAGTATTACTTTTAAAATGCAAATAACAATACCTGCTACATAATGTCAGTGTAAAGATTAAATATGATGTGTTTAGTGTGATGCCAGGCACATAGGAACATCAATAATTGGCAACTCATATTTGTCCTTTACAGCTAGCCTCTGTGATTCTCCTCTTTTCTCCCAACCACACCTCTCATGTTCTGCTCTGGAATTTACATTACAGGATGCCAGAGACAGAGTCTATTTTGTTCACATTTATTTTGCACTTGTCACTGTCTGACCCAAGCAGGCCTACCATAGAATTGCTGTTTCCATCAAGATTCAACTCACTCACTATTTCTTCTAGGAAGCTTTTATTCAATCCCTAATCTTCCCTCAGCATTGGTTAATTACTTAAGTAATAGGCTCTGTTTATACACAGTTGGAATTCCTTCTGTTTCTTCGACAGAGTCTTGAGTTTCTGGAGGGCAAAGACCGTGTCATTTACACCTTTGAACCCCCAACACCTTTCCCAGCTCCATAGAGTAACACTAAAAAAAACCTTTATGAATGCATGAGTGAATTAATGAATGGCCGGATGAGTGATGAATGAGTGGATTCTCTCTTTACCTGTGTTTCTTTCTTTCCCTCTTTTCCTCCTCTGACTATGCTCCATTTAAATTCTGTTTCTAAGAATCAGGTAGAGAAATGTGGAAACTAATGGATATCAGGTGGGTGAAGCCACACCTTCACCCAGAGGAGACATGTAGACTGCCCCCTGGTGCTCTGCTGAAATTGTATTGACAGTGGCACCTGGGAAGGAAAGGTCCTTTGATCACAGGAGCTTTAGACAAGCTTTCCCCTGAGCAAGGGCATGAGAACAGCACACGCAAGCTGCTGGAGAATTTTGCAGGCCTTCCTGAAAGGAGTCTGAAAAGCTGGTATGTAGGTCAGTGTCCACCCTGGGACTCTGCCCATGGAGGTAAAAATAAGAGCCTGGAAGGACTGAGTTTCCAGATGCCCAGGTGAGAGTGACTGGGGGGAGATGGTCTGAAAAGGAGGAGAAGAATCCCTTTAATCTATTCTCTGGGCCATGGCCTCCAAACCACCTTGTAGGCAAGGCACAAAGCCGAGGTGACCCTGATATGCATCGAAATGAAAAGGTTTGTGTGCAAATCAGGGAAAAATCCTTTCAGCACCTACAGGATGGATGCCAGGGAGTTAACATTTGGAAATCTCAGCTCAGTGCCAGGACGTTGTTTGAAAAGGAGATCTTGGAGCAAATGCCAGTGAGGTACAGAGGAGAAGAAGTGAGGACAAGGACTCCAGGAATTAGCTATTCAAGAATGTTCCAGAAGCCCGATAGCTCTTTTTCCTGTCAAAAGAAAAAAAAAAAAAGAGAAAGAGAGAGGGGAAAAAACAGGACATTCAAAGGAGCGTTCATCGAAGCAGGCTGTTCAGGGTTTTCAGGGGAATTGGGAGGGCAGATGCTACAAGGTTATTGGAGTCAGTGTCAAATGCGAGAACAAAGTGGCAGTGACATGAGCTAAGAAATGACTAAGCACCCAGGCCCTGGAGTAGTAATAGATGGATCCAAATGCCAAGTGAAGCAGTTGTCTTAACTCATTTGAATACTTCTGAAGAGGTGATGAAAAAATAGCAGGAGGGATGGAACCTCTTCTGTTCCGGAATATCCCAAGATGATAAGATAATGTTGCCTTACTCTGTTACTCTGTCATTTGCTTGATCCACCCTTCCCTATGGCTGCTTTCTCTTTAGTTTTAGAATGAAAGTTTTAGGTCCAGTGCACATAGGGTTTCCATTTGCTATGTGGGCTGCTGTCCTTAGGATTTTATTCCTACTTGCAGTGTGGGATTCTCCCTCTCCCCACAAAGGGGTGCTCTGAGTTTTAAGATAAGGGCATTGTTTGGCACTCAAGCAGTTAAGTTTCTGATTTACATAGAACCTCCTCTTTCTTCCTCTCTTCTGTTTTTCCTCTTCTCATCGCTATTTCCATATACTGAAAAACCTGAAGAATTTGGACCAACAGGATATAGGGAAGTGAGAAAAGTTAAGGAGGCAAAATTCATATATACAAATTGTATTGTTTCACATGGAATGTTTGTATATGAAGAGTAATTGAATAGATATTTGGTATATATTAGATGCTTTATAAATACTCCTATCCTTGTTGCTCCTGCTCCTTTTCAGTTCCCTCTTTCATTTCTGCTTTATTAAGATAAAGATTACTTTGAAAAGAATTATTGTCAGTGATAGCCACCATTTACTGAATGCCTCTTCTGCACCTGACTCCACATTAGAATATTTGTGACATCAATTATGCCTTATCACAATTCAGAATGGGAGCAGCAACTGTACCCACTTTACAGATGAGGAAATGGAGTTAACACACACTAAGTCACTTGCTACTGCTGCTAAAAAGTGATAGAGCTGGAATGCGAAATTAGGTGTTCTGCACTCTAAACCCATGTTTTGTTTTGTTTTGTTTTTGTTTTCGTTTTTTTAATGCTGTTACATTTATCTCATGGATCATGCAAATGTAGTTTCTTGGAGCAAATATACAGCATTCCTTTGGAACTGGGGCCAGGGCTGTTTAAGTTGGTGAATTACATCTCAGGTGGCCATCCCTTGCCTTTGGCATTCTCCTTCCCACTCCCTCTGTTCAAACAGCAACAAACCACGCTGCCCTTTTAGTCAAGCACCCTTTTATTCTTTCCTGAAACTGTGTCTCGCCAGTCCTATCCCTGTCCTTTAGGGGTCCAGGGTCTTAATTAGCTAATTAAATAAGCTAATCTTGCCTAATAGCTCTTAATTCCAAAGTCAGTACCTTTCCTTAGGTGCTAAATACAGAGTCAAAGAGAGAAATTTCAGTTGGTAAAGGTTTCTGAGAAAGATAAATTTTTGAAGTAGACAAAACTTTATTGCCTCTCAAACCTCAGAGAAGCAGTCACTTGTTCTATCTACATATTTTTGGCATTTGCTTGCTCACAAAAGCCCCACTGAAAAACTGAGTATTGAGATCTAAGCCTCTAATTGTCTTAATAATAGGTTTCACTTAGAAATGACTTTCCATAATGTGTTAAATATTTCCTGAACACCTATTATGTGCTAAGCTCTGTTCTAGGTAAGAGATTCAGAGGGAAGCAACTCAAGCACTTGGAGATGGCCTATGCTACAGGTTGAGTATTCCTTCTCCAAAATGCTTGGGACCAGAAGTGCTTTGAATTGTACATTTGGGGGACTTCAGGATATTTGTATCATACTTGCTGCTTGAGCGCCCCTAATCTGAAAACCTGAAATCCAGAATGCTCCAATGAGCATTTCCTTTGAGCATCATGTCAGTCTTCAAAAAGTTTTGGATTTTAGAGCATTTTGGATTTCAGATATTCAAATTTGGGATGCTAAACCTGTACTAAAAATTTTCCCTCTATCTTCCTCTGTCATTAGAGAATTTTATAGCTTGTTGACCACTTAGGAAGATACCTTTGAAAAGATCAAGCATGTGACTAGGGAGAAAAAGTATTAAGGAAAAAAAAGAGAAATATTAGTTTGAAACTGCTCATTTAAAATTACTAGTTTCAATCAATGACAATTTTAAGATATTAAATACATTCTGGAGTAACTTGTCAAAAAACAAAACAAAACAAAAAAAAAAAAACAAAAAAAAACCAGGTGCCATTACTGATATTCTCCAAGGTTTTTCTAATAAGATCAGGGTCAGTGATGGGAAATAAGCTGGAAGATGAATAGAGTGTCAGAAGGCAATTGAGTTCCAACCAGTTAAAGCAAGTTCCCCAGTAAACACAGCTTGAGCAAGTTTGTTCCTGATGATGGTTAGGGAGGCCTTTGGTGAAAACGACCCAGAGAACAGCTGCTTTCTCACCACATAAAATACTGCTGGACCTTCCTTACTTAACCTATTGGCAAGCTTCCATTGGCATTCTCTTGTGGTTAAGGCAGAGAAGGAGGTAGCCTCATGAACCTCTCTGCTCCTCTGATTCTGCATTCATTTGGATTTTGTTAAGAGACTTCAGTATATTATTTCCACGGCCCAAGTGGAACCAAATCCAAGCTCCACTAGCTGTGTTTCTTTGGGCAAATTTGTAACTCTTCTAAACCTCAGTTTCTTCATCTGTAAAATGGAGATAATAGTAATATGGCTAACAATAGCAGCAAGCATTGATAAAATGATTATTTCTCTGTTGGGGCACTCTGTGTTGGAGACACCTTATCTCACTGGATGCTCACGGTCCCCATGAGGTAAGTGCAATTACACCTACAAATAGCTATTTTTATCAAGAATCATGGTTGCAGTTCAGAAATTACTAGAGGTGACATTTTAAAAAAAAGTCATGGTTATCTTTTTTAAAGTACAAATGACCGTGCAACTTCTATGATAATCATCGCCAGAGAGGAGTTTTCATTATTTAATAAGTGGAATACTTTGGAAGGGCTTCTTCATGTAAATAGATATTGCTACCTTCAACTACTACTGAGTCCTCTCATGGCAGTAGGATATAAGACATTTAGTGAGCTGAAAATATATATTACCTGGTAAACAAGTGTGCAGAGCACTTATGTGTGATACTAATTCCCTGACAAACTCAAAGAGACAGAGAGAAAGAAAGTGAGAACAGAGGGAAGGAGACAAAGATGGAAACTAAGGGAAAGACAAAGAAAGAGAGAGAGAGAGAGAATACTTTCATATGCCTCATTTGGCACTCTTGAAAATGAAGCAGGAAACCACGGTGTCCCCACCTGGGACCCCGATTCTGTGACCTGCTTTCTGATATGGTCTGGAAATTCCCAACCCAGTGGCACCCAGGGATACAGGTGTTTCACCTTCAGCAGGGTCCCCCGTCAGGGCCTCTCTACCTGAGGCCTCACTCCTACATAGAGTACATGCTCTTTGAAGAAGGAAAGGAAGGCCGGGCGCGGTGGCTCAAGCCTGTAATCCCAGCACTTTGGGAGGCCGAGACGGGTGGATCATGAGGTCAGGAGATCGAGACCATCCTGGCTAACATGGTGAAACCCCGTCTCTACTAAAACTACAAAAAACTAGCCGGGCGCGGTGGCGGGCGCCTGTAGTCCGGCCACTGCACTCCAGCCCGGGCGACAGAGCGAGACTCCGTCTCAAAAAAAAAAAGAAAAAGAAGAAAAGGAAGAGCCCCTCCAGCTGGGCTGCCACAGAACTGCTACCCCTTCTCTCCACCCCTGCGGCCTCCAGTCTTTTCTCTGTTTCACTCTCGTTATGGGAGCTGTGAGAAAAGAAAAATCAATTCTCTAGTTAAGGTCAGCCAGTAAAATTTGCTCCTAGGTCCCCTAACCACGGCCTGATGAATCCAGCCACATTTCTCCAGGGTTACAATTCAATAAAGCCTCCTAATGGCCTTTATCATGATTTCCCTCCACACAGGCTCACAGCAGCGCCTTTCATCCTCCCTTATAAACCTCCTTGGAGGGCAATAATTTTGTCTTGTAGTTTTTCTGGATCATTTTGGAGGTGAATTGGGCCAGGGTGGCGGGTGACGGTGAGGGCTGAAAAAACAAAGTTCTGGGCTTTTAGCCGCATCTAGTTATTTCATTTAGTTTTTGCAGCAAATTATTATAGCATAAAAAGTAGCTTCAGATGGTGCTGACTGAGGAAGGCTTAACAGGGTTACTCCCCGGACTTTACCTGGTCCCTGAGTAGTTATGTAGCATCTTTTAAATCATTCGTTCATTTATGCTAGGCCAACTGTGAGAAATATTTTATGAGCACCTACCATGTGCTAGAGAATGAAGCTGCGGAGAAGAAAGAGTCCTGGGTTGTTGCTCCCAATCTAAGTTGGGGAGACAGACCAGTAAGTCAGTGAGGACATTAGAATAAAGGCATCACAGAGTCCTTAACTGCTTTCAAGTGGCAAGAGAAGCCCCCGTTTTCCTCTATAGGAGCAGACAGCATCAGAGAAAACCTTTCTCGACATAGCTGCCATGAACTGAATCTGGAACGTCAAGGAAGAAGCAGAAGTAGTGGGCTTGCACATATGCTAAAATTCCGTATCTGCCATGTGTTAGCCATGTTACCTTGGACCTATTACTGATCCTCTTAAATGCAGGTTCCTGAGTCCCAAAATAGGCTAGCTTTGCTTGCAGGGTTTTTGTGAAAATTAGCAAAATATAGTTAAGTGCTAGACTTATATCCTTGTATCCAACACAAAGTAGATACTCGAGATGAAATTCTATTTTTGTTATTATTATGTATGATAATTTTTATTTATTAAGCGTTTATCAGGTATAAACTCTTGAGCATGATCCATTGAGGAAATGAAAAGCTTTCAGTTTCACTGATATTTGCAATGGGTGTGGAGGGGAAGGGTAGGAAAACTGGAGTGGAGACATGTGGATGGTTATGCAGGAGCCAGTTCACTGAGAGCCTTCAGTACAAGGCTTAATATAGTACAAGGCTTAATACAGTACAAGGCTGCCATAAACTGGCTCCTGCATTAAGAAGTAGAGATTCATTGAAGGTGAACCACTTTTTAGGAAAGGGGGTGTGTAAGTAATTAGATATCCAGATGATGATGTAGCCCTTATTGCCAGCTTTCTGATCCCAGCTCACAAAGCCTTGGTTCATTGACCACCTAGCCACGGAAAATAAAAACCCAGGCACCACTTTGCCTCTGAAGAATTCTCAGCAATTTTTCAGAGAGTAAAACATCCTCTGTGAAATTCTTGAAGATTTCTCCCCCTCACTCTGAAATGCCCTGAATTTCAAGCAGCTATAATGTTGCTGACTCATTTCTAGTTTCATAAGGATCTGGGTTGACTTGTCATATGTTATAAATCTCCAGTTTATGGAATCGCTCCTACTGCTGTTAAGGTAGACTTGGAAGTGTGTCAAAGGGATTCAAGGTGGGCAAAACCGAAGTTGAGCTTGAGTCCCATTGTTTTGCTCATTTTATTTTTTGAGCGAAGGGAGACCTTAAATGTTTTTTTTAGAGAGGGTCATTATTTAATTTTTGTCTTAAGGAAAAAATGTCAAGTAGTCGACTTTAAAGATGTATGTCTATGTAAGACTGACTATATTTAACACAAATTTCCCAGGACTTCCTTTAGTCTATTATAGAATCTTTCTATATCATTCATGGCAAAAGTGTGTCAGGCCTTTGATAGGAAGCAAATTTTCTCTTTTTAGGATTTTGGTGTGACTTTGTCTATTGTGGCCAGGGACATCTAGCCACTTTAAGAAACTGGACACTGGAGCCTATGTGTTAAAAAGAAAATGCAAAGGTATGGAAATATGCAGTAACAGAAAAAAAGGCTGGAGTGAAGACAAATAGGGTTCATGTTACAATTTTGTTTTGTCTTTCCCTAAGATTCAGCTATATTGGCAAAGCCTACAGAATAAACACCATACGACTTGAATGTAAGTTTGCAAGCAATCATATATCAGGGCAACTCTTTCCTATTGAGCATAAACTTGTTTATGTCTTTGCATGAGTTGCTCACTCCTTCTAGAATACACAGATGGATGGATGGATGGATGGACGGACAGATGGATGACGGATTGTCAAGAACAGTAGCCCTTACCTGAAAACATAACTCCTTCACTCAGTGTTATATATATATTTTTAGCTTTCAAAAAGATATAATCTTGCCTGGGCACAGTGGTTCACGCCTATAATTCCAGCACTTTGGGAGGCTGAGGCGGGCGGATCAACTGAGGTCGGGAGTTTGAGACCAGCCTGATCAACATGGAGAAACCCCGTCTCTACTAAAAACACAAAATTAGCCTGGTGTGGTGGTGCACGCCTGTAATCCCAGCTATTCAGGAGGCTGAGGCAGGAGAGTCACTTGAACCCGGGAGGTGGAAGTTGCAGTGAGCTGAGATCACACCATTGCACTCCAGCCTGGGCAACAAGAGCAAAACTCCGTCTCAAACAAACAAACAAAAAGATATAATCTCCAAATGCACTAATTATTGTTACTAATTTCTTTGAGGTTATTTTGTACTGTTTTGTTTTGCTTTTTTTGCTACACCTTGCTTTACTCCCTTCTCTTTCTGGGTTTAATCCTCCTTGGACTAAAGCCAAGGTCAGAGAGAGTAATATGCAGTGCAACAGCCTGCCTAGTAAAACATATCTCTTTATTAGGAAATTGAGCTTCTACCTTTGACCAAGCTGTAGTTTCTTATAGGAAGAAATGCTGACTCATAATACAGGCAAGGTGATGTGTACATGCAAATACACAATTTTAGGCTGATTTCATTAAACAACAGATCTGTGATATCTGAGAAGTTGTCAAATACTCAGGCTTGATTTTACATAATTATACAATATAGAATGACATTAGTTCTGTATTTTCTTATTGTTGTATCATCTCTCTCCCTTCCTGGAAATGTAAGCTCCATGGGGGGGTGAGAGTTTTGAGGTTTTTGTTAACTAATTATACCCTCATCTAGAACGGTGCCTAACACTAAGAGAAACTCACTAATTACGTGAATAAATGAGTAACAGTGCAAAATCACAACACTCTCCTTTATTTGTTTCCAGTTTTTGCTTCATGCAGGCTTTCGGTACCTCCCCTGGGGAGGGGTCACAGCATCACCGACAATGAGAGAATTTAGGGTTATTCTTCAAGTTCATGTCATTGTAACATGGGGAACTGGGATTTCTGTGCTCATTCTTTCTCCATGACATCAGCTGATTTTAAGTCAACCTTTCTATATTTTTTACACTCTTTTTACTTCTGGCTTGGCTTTAATTAGAAGCCCATTTTTTCTTCTTTATTTTTATGTACATACATTTATTTCCAAAATGTTATTAAACTGAATTTTATGCTTTATTTTGTTCCCCACAAACTATATTACGTTTTCTTTGTACCTTCTCATTTGCTTTTCTCCTGTGTAATTCTTTCCTTTCAAGCCACCAAACAGCAATTTGTCTGAGTTTCCTGATAACATCTCTCTTTATTTTGGTATCTTCTGCAGTATATTTTAGCCCTTTTTAAATATAGCCTAGATAAAATAAGTACATTTCATGTACTTGGCAAGAAAGTGTTAAGTATTAACTCCTAGTAATTCACTCCTTGTTAGTCATCCTTTCAGGTAAGTTGCCAGATAGATTTCAAGTGATAAATGGAAGATCACTCAAACAAAGATCCATTTTCCTGGATAGGGTAGGGGCAGTGTTCCAAAAGTCACATCTAGAAGCAAATTCCTTCTAATGACAGCTGTAGTTTTTACAAAATGACAGATAAACAATCTTTTGTATAGGGTTAGTAGAGTCATCTTTTTATACATAACAGTAAGAATCGTTTTGACGAAGTTTCAATGTTCAGCTGTAAAGACAGAGGGACAGAGATAAAAGCAATTAATTATCAATATAATGGACATCAATGGTTTGCTGGCTATGGTAATGAGTACAAGTATCATAATTATGGGGCTTTGAATAAATTCAATGAGATTCTGTGTGTCTTCTTGAGTAGGTAGTCATGAAATGGCAAAGTCAATTAGGACTGAAGGGAAATAGGAGGGTAGAAAACAAGACTAAAACACTCAGTACCTTGTACCCTACCACCCGCTACAACATCCAAAGTATATTATCAGTTCCCGGATCAGCATGGATTTGTGTTTGAATCATGAACCATACCTGTACAACGTATGGATGCAATTGTTAAAAAATACAGTTATGTTTTACATCATACACCAACTCCAATGATTGGTAGTAGCTGCCTAGAACTTTGCATTAGGAAGGATTCTCCAGTATTAAGTGGTACCTGTGAGAAATAATGCTATAATTATCAGCAATGTCTTGTGGCCATCATACTTGCAAGTGCTAGCATTAAGTTCTATGAATTTTTTTGTTTATTCGTGTCTAATTATTACTGCATAGTTTATTTCATTTTATTTTTTTTTTGTTGTTGTTGTTTCTAAATCTGGTATTATAAAATTTGCTTCTGGGAAGATTGATGTATCATGAGAGCCATCTGGCCCTCGTATTGTTTGCCCGGTTGGGACTATTGCAAAACTGCACCCTGACAGATTTCATGGCAGATAGCGGATATCCCACATGGACTGTGAAGAAACAGAGATTTTGACCTAAGAAAAGAATAAGATATTCAGTGCAAAATTCGCTGTTGATTTTACCAGAGCAGTGATACTAAAGACTTCAACTACATTACAAAGACTATTAAGGATGTTTTCAACAGCAAACAATAGCAAACCCAGTTCACAGTGGTTTAAAGCAAAATGAATAACTATTTGTCATATCACAGGAAGCGGGAGATTGATTATTGCTGACATGTTCAGTAGCGTAGTAGTGTCAGGATTTGCAACTCTTCAACTCTCTTGGGGTTTTTCTCATGGTTATCAGAGGGATGCCACATCACCAAGTTTCATGTCCACTTTTATGTAAGGAAAAATGGGGTAAGGTAAAGAACCAGTGGCATCCCCTTTTGTCAGTAAAGTAAAAGCTTTCACATATGACCTCCGACCTTTATATCTTTTTATTTAGAAGCATGTCATATGGCTAACACTGGTTGCAGAAGCAACTGGGAAAATACATATTTACCTTTACTGCCCACTGTGGTGGGTGAAACAAGGAAGAAGGATATTACCAATAGTCTCTGTTACAGTCTACCTCTTAGCCTAGTGGCTATCCATACATATCCTTCTTCCTATAGATATGTTTTAACAGAAGCTATTCATCTCTCTTCCATGGAAAGTAAACACACATAATAGCATTTATTTTAAGCTATTATTATTCAAGCTAGAAGTGCAGTATAATTGCAGTATTATTTCTTATTCACATAGTAACTTTTCCTCACTATCAGATCCAGATGTGGATGTTCTGGTCTAGTGACTAATAGCTAAAAACAAGTTATCTGCTCCCTTTATCCAGCATAAAATGTTGGTGAGCCGGCCAGGCACGGTGGCTCACGCCTGTAAGCCCAGCACTTTGGGAGGTTGAGAAAGGTGGATCACCTGAGGCGAGGAGTTTGAGACCAGCCTGGCCAACATGACGAAACCCCGTCTCTACTAAAAATACAAAAATTAGCTGGGTGTGGTGGCACACACCTATAATCCCAGCTACTCTGGAGACTGAAGCAGGATAATCGCTTGAACCTAGGAGGCAGAGGTTGCAGTGAGCTGAGATCATACCACCGCACTCCAGCCTGGGCGACAGAATGAGATGAGACCCCGTCTTAAAAAAACCAACAACAACAAAAAAAAGTTGTGAGGGAATGGGATACCTACAATGAAATCTCCATCTTGGGTAAAGGAACAATGGGAATTATTTATAAGTTACTGGCCTATAACACACACATTAAACAGCAAAGACTTTGCCTTGGCAGTGGAGTAAATTCCTTTATTAGATAATCTGCCCATCCCTGTCTTTAGGAGGATCCCTGGCATCTGGGAGGATTAGGGAGATAAATATGCTAATTATGTAGATGGCCACACCTGATGTAAGCTTGGAGCAGATGCTGTTCTGAGGAAGGTACAACTTTCCTAGTTTATTTCTTATTCACACAGGTTCAAGGGCTTAGGGGGTTAACAGTCAAAATCTCGGTTTCTTGAGCAACCTCATCCCCTCAAAAATGTAGTAACTCTGGGAGTAATTTTGCTTCTGATAATTTCCACATGGGGTAACTAAGAGGCAGTACACGTGTAGGCATAGTCTCTAATTGTGAGACATCCTATATCCTAGTGCCTAAGTTTAGGGATTAGTTTAATGGACAAACACCTTGTGGAGATATGAAAAATATAGGCTTGTGTTGGAAGACACTATCCTGGAGAAATTCTTTGTTAAGGAGCAGATGTTAAATATTGGAATGCTTTTACACTTCATGGTAAGTAGCTGCTTACCCAAACTAGCAATCTTTACCCTAAGATGTCACTACTAAAGGTTTAATGCTTGTCAAAGTATAGGGGCCTTCAAGGATCCATCTCCGGCCTTGTTGCCCACGTTCATTTGATTCCTCATTGCCTCTGCTTACCAGGTATTAATATTATTTTGTATATCAACTCTGGCTTATACCCGAAGAAGTATGTTTCTTGGTATGGGGGATACTGGGACAAAGGCAAACATTTTCCAAGAAAATGTCACATTAGAAAAATGCTAATCAAAGCCTTAAAAAGGACAATATCAAGTTGTAAATGCCACTTATAAGGGAGTTATAAAAAATAAAGAGAAGGTTAAAAAATAGGTTGGTTAGAGACAAAGTATGAATTGGCGAAAAGTAGATTCAGGAGATAATTATGCTAATGTGAACCAACCACTGTGGCATTCCTCTTCTGTGTGTCTTGGCACAGTGTACTGCCCAGGGGTAGGCCCTTAAGCCATTGACCCATCTTAGATACAAGCCAAACAAGGAAGGGTAAGGAGCTGAAGCCCATTTAATCAACTACCACCAGTGTAGGCGGGCAAGGGACCAACGACTGGAAGATCAGGAAAAGCAAGGGGGGAGCAAAAAGGTGCCATAGGCCTCAGAACACAGGCAGGGTCCAGAGTTGAAGAGGTTAGGAAGTTGGCAGAAACAACTCTAGTAATAAAGCTTGAACTTTGATCCTAGGGCAGAAAGTGCTCCATTGTATTCTATTACTACCTGCTGAATGCCGATGAGTTAGGACCACAGATGCTGGGCATTGTCAGAAAGTCTCAAAGCCTTTTATCATTAAGGCCAAGAGAGATATATCAGCAAGAAATTTTCCAGATTTTACTAGCACTGTATTTTACTATTTTGTTTTTATCCATTTATTGTCATATTTTTGAGAATATGACTTTATGATTATTGATAATAGCTAAGATTGTTGGAGTGCTTACAACATGCCAGACACAGTTTTTAGTGCACTAAATATAAGTATCTCATTTAACTTTCATAATAATATGAGGGTTTTTTTTTTGTTTTAATCATCCTCACTTTATAGAGAGGATACAAGTCTCCATCCTCTTCCTTTACATTCTTTGTACAAACTGCACAGTTTATTAATCCTGTATTAGGGTTCTCTAGAGAGACAGAACTAACCTTGTATTAGTCAGGGTTCTCTGGAGGGACAGAACTAGTAGGATAGATGCATATATGAAGGGGATTGTGTTAAGGAGTATTGACTCACATGATCACAAAGTAAAGTCCCACAATAGGCTATCTGCAAGCTGAGGAGAAAGGAAGCCAGTCTGAGTCCCAAAACCTCAAAAGCAGACAAGCTGACAGTGCAGCCTTCAGTCTGTGGCTGAAGGCCTGATAACCCCTTGCTAACCACCAGTAAGTCCAAGAGTCCAAAAGCTGAAGACCTTGGAGTCTGATGTTTGAGCGCAGGAAGCATCCAGCAAAGGAGAAAAGACGAAGGCTGGAAAACTCCACAAGTCAAGTCTTTCCATCTTCTTCTGCCTGCTTTATTCTAGCCACACTGGCAGCTGATTAGATGGTGCCCACCCAGAATAAGGGTGGGTTTGCCTCTCCAAGTCCACTGAATCAAACGTTAATCTCCTTTGGCAACACCATCTCAGACACACACAAGTACAATACTTTGCATCCTTCAGTCCAATCAAGTTGACACTCAATATTAACCATCACAAGTCCACCCCTTGTCAACTTGAACCCATACACACTTCCTGAAATAATACATAATCTTCAAACAAAAACAATAATAAGGTCATAATTATGCCTAACATTATGCAGCTCTCCTCTGTACAACTGGAAGTGCACTAATCTTTAACCTGAGTGCTATTACATAAAGTTAACAACACTTAAATGTTGATATGAAGTCAATAAATCTTATGTCACATGATAAAGGCAAAAGGAAATAAAATGAAGATATTTTCTTCATACAACTGTATACACGCACAACTAAGTTCTTAACAAAATAAAGAGGAAATACTCATGACAATTACAGTCCTCGTTTCTGCAACTGGTAATGTGGTCATACCTGGTATTGATGACTACCTTCTTCTACTATCCTTCTTCTACCCATTTTCTTTGCCTTCAGCAAACACCTCAGCAGGTCATGATTTTTTACCTGGTGGAGTGACCCAAACCTTTATTCCTAAAGAGTCTGGGCCATTTGTAATCCTGCCTGGATTGGGTTGTTGTAGGCTCTCACTGATCTTAATTACGGGGCATGGTAATACTAAGAGACGCCCTGGTAATACTAAGAGACGCCCTAGGAGATCTTCTGTATTCCACACATACTCTTCCTTATCTCCACTGTGGAGTAGGAGACTGATTTCATCTTGATAGTCTGGGTCAATCACCCCAGCCAACACTGTAACTCCCTTCTTGGCCGTTGACTTAGAGGTAGGAGTAGCCCAAAGTGGCCAGTGGCAATCTTAACTTCCAGTTTAATGGAATCATTGTTGTGTCTCCTGGTGGCAGCATTCCTCTTTCTAGAACTAAGACCTCTAGGCCTGTAGAACGTAATGTCACAGGAATAGGAAGCAAACTTTTTGCTAATGGGTCATAGAGGTGATGGTGAGTGGTGCCACTTCCACTTCCACCCCATGAGTCCTGGTTATGGGAGAAATGGTACCTTATATTGGATGCTGATTCAGAGAATACATAGCCTTCTGGAGAACTTTGCCCCACCCCTGCAAAGTATTGTCACCTAGTTGATGTTGTAATTGTGACTTCAACAGGCCATTCCTCTGTTCCATCAATTCAGTTGCTTCAGGATGATGGGGAACATGGTAAAACTAGTGAATTTCTTGAGAATGAGCCTACTGCCACGCTTCTTTAGCTATAACATGAGTGCCTTGGTCAGAGGCAATGCTGTGTGGAATACCATGATGGTAGATAAGGCATTCTGTAAGTCCACGGATGGTAGTCTTGGCAGAAGCATTGCATGCAGTATAGGCAAACCCATATAAAGAGTAAGTGTCTATTCCAGTAAGTATAAACCACTGCCCTTTTGATGATGGAAGAGGTCCAATATAATCAACCTGCCACCAGGTAGCTGTTGGATCACCGTGAGGAATGGTGCCAATATCGTGGGCTCAGTGTTGGTCTCTGTGGCTGGCAAATTGAGCACTCAGCAGTGGCCGTAGCCAGGTCAGCCTTGGTGAGTAAAAGTCCATGTTGCTGAGTACATGCATAACCCCCATCCCTGCCACCGTGGTCACTTTGTTCACGGGCCTATTGGGCAATGATAGGGGTGGCTGGGGAAAGAGGCTGAGTGGTGTCCACAGAATGAGTCATCCTATCTACTTGGTTATTAAAACCCTCCTCTATTGAGGTCACACATTGGTGAATACTTGCATGGGATACAAATGTCGTCCCAGTTTTTGACCACTCAGAGAGGTCCATTCACATACCTCTTTCCCAAATTTCTTCTTCACCAATTACCCAATCATGCTTCTTCCAAGTCCCTGACCACCCAGCCAAACCATTGGCTACAGTTGATGAATTAGTATATAATTGCACATCTGGCCATTTCTCCTTCCATGAGAAGTGCACAACCAGTTACACTGCTCACAGTTCTGCCCAGTGGGAAGATTTCCCTTTGCCACAGTCCTCCAGACCCCAGAATGGTAGCTCCACTGACAGCTTGCACCATGTGCCTGGAAAAGTCACAGACACTCAACACCAGCCTTTGAAAGCAATGAGGATGGGGGCTGTGCCATAGGGGAGGAGCTGCCCACGGCTGTGGGAACCCATCTCTTACATCAGTATGACCTGGATGTGAGACATGGAGTCAAAGGAGATCACTTTGGTGCTTTGAGATTTGACTGCCCTGCTGGACTTGGGACTTGCATGGAACCTGTAGCTCCTTCATTTTGGTCAAATTCTCCTGTTTGGAAGAGGTGTATTTACCAATTGTCTGTACTCCTATTGTATCTAAGAAGTAACTTACTTTTGATTTTATAGGCTCATAGGCAGAAGGGACTTGTCTTATCTCAGATGAGACTTTGAACTGTGGACTTTTCAGTTAATGCTGAAATGAGTTAAGACTTTGGGAGACTGTTGGAAAGGCATGATTGTGTTTTGAAATGTGAGGACATGAGATGTGGGAGGGGCCAGGGGCAGAATAATATGGTATGGCTGTGTCCTCATCCAAATCTCATCTTGAATTGTAGCTCCCATAATCCCCACATGTCATCAGAGGGACCCAGTGGGAGGTAATTGAATCATGGGAATGCGTTTCCCGTGCTGTTCTCATGATAGTGAATAAGTCTCATGACATCTGATGGTTTTATGAAGGGCAGTTCCCCTGAACATGCTCTCTTACCTGCTGTCATGTAAGACGTGCCTTTGCTCCTCCTTCATCTTCTGCCATGATTGTAAAACATCCTCAGCAATGTGGAACTGTGAGTCCATTAAATCTCTTTCCTTTATAAATTATCCAGTCTCAGCCATTTCTTTACAGCAGTAAGAAAATAGACTAACACACTGTCTTTCTGACTCACTGTCATCCATCCATCCATCCATCCATCCACTGATTTAATTAACTAATTTAACACATTAATATGCACATTTTTATGCTAGGTGCTGGGAATACATTGGTGAACAACACTGACAAACTTTCTTCTTTGGAAGTTTACAGTTTAGTGAAAAATATCAAACAGTTAATAAATCATTGGTGATCAAGTGTGAGGCACAACAATAATATGCAAGATACAGTGTGACTTCATCGAAAGGGCACTTAATGTTGTTTATCAAGAGGCAGAACAGACTTTAAGAATAATATCTAAAGTGAAAAACAAATGGTCACTAAGAGCTCACTGAGCAGGAGTAAAACTATGTTCAAGAACTAGAAAGGTACACATTTCCTAACTGGAACATCAAGTGGGAAAGACAAAAGGATGACAGATTAAGGAAAAAAGAAAGGCAGAATGCCCGGCTGCAAAGGGCATTCTGAAGGGCTTGGACTTTATCTTAATGGCACTGAGAAGCCTTTGATAAGTGTTAAATAGATAAGTGACATGATTTATTCATTTTGCATTCCAGAAGTATCACTCTTGCCACAGTGTGGAGGACAGACTGGATGGGGCAAAACTGTAGGCAAAGTCATCTGGGATCAGTCAGTTACAGTCACCAGGCAAGAAATAATTATGGCTTGAACTTTGGCACTGGCCACTAGGATAGAGAACAGTGGATGGGATGGAGAGGTATCTAGGAAGTCAAGTCGAGCAGAACTTGCCATGGGCCTTCCATACTGATTGTGTACTACGATGCCTATATTGCTATTCATCTGGAGTAAATACCACTGAATTAAGATTTCATGCCATGTTTGTAACATCTACATGAGAGACTGGGGGCTTATAGGAAGCCTGTGCCTGCAAAATATACATTTTCATATTTGGTAATACAGGACAAGAGAACCTCTCATTTTAATGAAATCAGCACAATATTTACAGCAAAGGATGGGTTGTGTTAGAGCATTAGGGGCCTTGGTTTACACTTGAATTATTTTCCTCCAGTTATGGAACCAAATGGAAGCTCTACTGGGAGGCATTGAAATAAGGAACGCAGTGGGGGACTTTGAGGGGAGCTCTTCCCTACCGTAGTTGTTTATTTTGAAAGAAATGCATGGTAGAAAATATTCCCAGCTACTCAAATACTACCTTCTGGTTCACGTGACTTATTTTTATTTTTATTTTTTTAAGGGAAGGAAGACTTGGAGCCAGATCCTAAGAAAGCAAAATGACAGTAGCAACTTGGGACAATCTGGACTCAGCCTGGGTGCCCATGCTAGGCAGTGATGTAGAACCAGAGAAGCCTCATTTTAAAATCTGTTTCACAACCAGAAAGTACATGAATAGAAGCTCCTTTTTCAAATTGTATTTCCTACCTATTGAATTTAATTTTCATCCACTTGAAAAGTCTCATATTTTACTGCCAGTCATCTCAGTCACTATTCAACTGACTATCAAGAGCAGGTTTTTCTTGCCTGTGGAAGATACTTTTATTGTTGTTGTTTCATGATCTATTCTGTAACATACTCTTATTTCTATCTGGCTCAGGCCTAATTCTCAATCTCTCATCATTTCTCAGCCTAAGCACCTCATGCCTTGTTTTATAGAGAGTTACATCACATTTAAACTGGCATTCAGATAAAGCCAGATAGAGAAGCTCTTTCTTGCCATTAAGTTATGGCTCTCATGCCATTGCTTTCTCGTCATTTCCCAGGGAAGAAGGCAGGGTGTTAGAGGCCTTTCAGTGCATAACGGCTTTTTTTTTCTCGCTCCATCATCACAAAGCACTTTCTTATAGGATGGTGGAGAAGACAGAGTTCCTGTGATACCACCATTAGCTTCTGCCTGGATGATTGGAATAAATTTTCACCTTCACTTCTGTCATCCTGCAACACACACTCTAACCTGCAGCTAGTGGAATTTTAAAAAATATAATCTCCCCGTTTCTGTCCCCTGTTTTTAAACCTTGGGAAGTATTTGAGCCCTTCATAATCTCACATCTGATTAACTCTCCATAGATTACCGTGGTTTATCCAGACTGATTTTCTATAAGTTCCCTGGATAGGCTGTGCCATTCCTTTCATCCAGGACTTTCACATATAATTCCCACTGTCTAGAATAGTCATCCCTTTCTATTCTTCAGGTCTCAGCTTAACCCTCATACTCTGTTTTTATTTCCTAATTATTCAGAAGTTCATAATTCTTTTTATTTTCCTTATCACATCGCTTAACGATTCTATTTTGTAGTTGCCTGTTCAGTCTGTCTTCTTTGATAGAACATAAGCCTCTTGAAAGCAAGGACTGCATTTTTACTTTTAAATCATCAGCCTCTAGCACCGTGGCTGCAGTACAGTAAGAACTTGGTAAATAATTGTTAACTCTTTAGGGTAATAGGAAAGAAAAGTTCTCAGCTTCACAGCAAAAATCCCTCTCATTAATCAATGGAAATACCTTATATTCATTAATTCATGTTCACTTAATTTGAACAGCTTATAAATATACCATGGACTATGTTGAGTATTGAGGATATGGAGATGAATAAAGATATCTTTATTTCCTAAGGAAACCCTGGGGAAATAGAGACGTAAATGGTTATAATATGATGCAATATGTGGTATAATAAGTGTATGTATAAATTGCTATGGAATATAAAGGAAGTAATGTTTGTTTACCTGAGCATCTACAGGGATAGACTAATATATTTTGTTAGACTGATAACCACTTACACTTCATCAAGACCCATAACTGAGAGGAACTCAGTCTATGAGTTCTTATGAGAAGGAGACTTAAAAGAAGAGCTCATAACTGAGCCTGATGAAGTGTAAGTGGCTATCAGTCTAACAAAAGGAAAAAAGCAATTCCTAAAAGGAAGAACCAACACAATGCAAAGGATCAAAAGTTGATGAGAACATTGGCATATTCAGTAGGCTGAATGATCAATAGTGTGCCTGATGATGGTCACTCATTGAACCTGCCAGGCTAGCAAGGGGCTATATCATTATATCTTTTGATGCAAATAGAAAAAAATGGGGGCTACTGATTGATTTTAGGTAGGAGAGAGATATGCTCAGGCTGGTACTCCAGAAAGATCACTCTCACACCAGTGTAGAAGATGGATTGGAGGATGGTAATATGAGAGGCCAATGAGACCTGTTAGGAAGACTTTTTAATTGCATTAAAAGTATGAGAAATATGGTAGACCTGCTGTATGTAAGTTTCTGGCAATATATCTGGAGAGAAAGTGAAATGACTATGAGTGGTTTAGGAGGTAGAACCGCATTGCCAAGGTTTGAAATATGCTGTTCCTTCTTGGATTATTATTTCTTCCTTTCTTTAGCCAAGCCATTCATCCTTTATCATTCAGTTCAAGGGTTGCCCCTGGTAAGTTCTCTCTGACTCTTCCACTGCAGTCTAAGAGACCACCTCCTTAAGCTCTTATCGAATATAACATGTTGCCTCTGCAACATTAAATTGTAAGCAATGTGAAAGCTAAGATAAGATTCCACCTAGCAAAATGTTAGCAGAGTGACTGGCATAGGGTATACATTCAATAACTATTTCTTGCATTGATGAATGTATGAATGATTGACTACTTAGAAATGGGAATTTTAAGAAAAATAAAAATTTAGTGAGATTCTCAGGCTTCTTGTTGGACAATAAGGAAAATGATAGGAATAATCAGAGATAGAAATAATGGGAAGAAACAAGTTTGGAGAATAGCTTGGGAAAGGTGACAATGATGACATCTATTTGGAACAGGAAGGACATGAGAGGCTTATGAGAAGAACTCCTAAAAGTGAACTGGTATGAAGTCTAGAGTTGTGACTTATAATTTATATAGAGAAGGTAGTTTATTTATCTATCTATAGATGATTAAATCATAGTTTAGTCACCCAGGAGCATTAGGTAAACTGTGAATAAAATGGTCTTAACAAAGAGGCCTGATATCACCAACACAGTGGTACTTGGTTGGAGAAGAGGTCAAGGAGAACCACAACAAATGTGCGGACACTAATAAAGTAGTTTGGAGAGAGTGTTGCTTTAGGAGACAAGAACAGAATACATTTCAGGAAATAGTCAACAATATCAAATATTTCCAAGAGGTCAGGTACTATAAAGGTCAAAAATAATCAGTTCATTTGTTTTGTAATTAGACAATTTGTTAAGTTATTTATTACTTAGAACGATTTTAATGGAGTCTTGGGATGACCAGAATTGGCACCGGATTGAAAAATAGAGTCATTAGCACCAGTGAGAGTAACATACTTTAAAAATCTTGGTTGTAATAAAAGAGAAATGGGTGAGACAAAGAAGGAAGAGAAATGAGAAGTGAGCTACACAGTGGAGGGTTTTTTTTTAATATGGTAAAAGATAAGCATGATCACATCTTGAGAATAAACAGTGGTTTAAGAGGGAAACATTAATAATACAGGTGGAGGAGATGTTTCCTGAAACAAGGCTTAGGATAGAATGGTATCGAGAGCCCAGATGAAAGAATTAGCATTGCCTGAAAGAGAGTCACATCTCTGTCTGAGATTAGAAGGAAGAAGGATCAGTACAGGCGTAAGTTTGAATTAAATGGGGAATTCATTCACACTTGATTTATTCTATTTCTCTAGGAAGAAAGTATCAAGATTATCTGCTGGAAGTGAAGGGGACAGAGGTGATAAAGAGAACTTGTAAATGCTGACTGTTGACTGGCTTCTCTGGGAATTAAACATGGAACTAAGCAGAGTGATAAACAAAATTATTGTGTAGCTGTGCAGACCTTACTAAAATGAATGAAAATGCATCTACTGTGTATTCGTTTGCACAGTTGTGTGATTTCTTCAGCATCAGGAGACAGTGTGTGTCTAACTAAGATAAAGAGGGCAGATAATTACAGTGACGCAAGATGGCATTTATAGGGTCACACTTGAGTTTCTAATCTGAGGTTTATGATTCATAGTTTATATACCACCTGAGGAGTAGGTATGTTGTGGACTCCTAAAAAGGAATTCTACAATTTGTCTCTCTCTGGTGTACTCTTACTCTCAGTCTATACATATTTATATATACATACACACATATAAAAATATGTTTAAATTTGATTAAACAAATTGTGGTATACCATACGGTGAAACACTACTCAGCAATAAAAAGATAAATGAAGTTCTAAAGCACGAAACAGAATAACTCTCAAAAATATTATGCTAAGTGAAAGAAGTCAGACTCAAAAGGCTACAAGACTGTATGATTCCTCTTATATAACATTCAAAGAAGGCAAACTAAAGGGACAGACTTCAGATCAGAGGTTGATAGGGTCTGGGAGTGAGGAAAGGGTATCACCTACAAAGGAACACAAGAGAATTTGGCAGTGGGTGGGGCGGGGGGTAGTGATAGAAATATTGTAATCTTGACTTTTATTGGTTACATGACTACATAAGTTTATCAAAATGCACGGAAATGTAAGTCTAAAAGAGTATATTTTATTATATGCAAATTATATGTCTCAATACATGTAGGAGAAAATAGAGCCCAAAGCACTATAAAAAAGTGCTCTGGAAGGAGAATGATAGGCCAGTTGTATAAATGGTTTTGGATTTTTTTTCTCGGCATCACCTTTCACATCGAGTTTGTTCTCTTTGATACAGCCAATCCCACAATTACAGATGCAAAGCACAGAACCCTCTAAGGTTTTCACTGAGAAGGGCTCTGGAGAAAGAATCTCCATGTGTTAACAGTGGGAGAAAGAACCCTACTGGCAAGATGAAGATCAATGGAAAACATCTGGGCCCTTCCTATCTAGGGTCTTTTTCCCAACTTATTTTCCATTGAAACTTTGAGTTTTATTAATTAATAGCAGACTCCATTGCCCCAGAGTATTATACCCAGACACAAACTTGGCTCCAGGGAGCGATAATCAAGTTAGTTCTTACCAATTCCTATTTTGCCTTAGAGAAAAATAGTGGAAATGAGTTTATTAGATCTTATACACTGATTAAGGCATGTCTTACTTGGAATGCATGGAGAGCAGGACTATTTTCTTAAAAATAATGAAAAAAGAGCTTTAGCTTTGTGAGGTCCAAGCAAGGATAGGACACAGAACTATCAGGCTTTGGCCAACCAGGGAATAGCATGAAGGACCTGAGCACTTCGGGGAGAGACAAATATGGGTGATAAGCAAGAAGAAGTGAAATTGAGACTGAAAATGTACTAAGAATAACATGATAGCAACTTAGTCATTATTGAATCTCTTACAGTACCAAGCACACATAGTGTTTCATATATATTTTGGGGTTGGAATTAAGGGGACTCATACTGAATTTCATAGAGTTGAGTTGAATGGCCTCAACTCAAGAAGAGAAAGAAGGCTCTGAGTCAAAGTCTCTAAAAGAGTATTTTTTATTTGTTTGTTTGTTTGAGACCAAGTCTCACTCTGTCACCCAGGCTGGAGTGCAGTGGCACAATCTCAGCTCGCTGCAACATCTGCCTTGTAGGCTCAAGTTATCCTCCTGCCTCAGCTTCCCTAGTAGCTGAGATTACAGGCGTGAGCCAAAATGCCCGGCTAATTTTTGTATTTTTACCAAGAGATGGGGTTTCACCATGTTGGCCAGGTTGGTCTCAAACTCCTGACCTCAAGTGATCTGCCTGTGTTGGCCTCCCAAAGTGCTGGAATTACAGGTGTGAGCCATCACACTTGGCCAAAAGAACGTTTTGCTTATCATAAAAATGGAAGAATCCACCCCAAAAATGCCTATGGTACCAAGACGTGATTCAAAACGTTGTCTCCCCAAAATATGGTATCTTCAAAATGTTGTTGATGATGATGATGATGGGGTGCCTCATGGACCATATTGTTTCCTCTTGACTCAAATATCTGTTATGTCAAAATGCTTCAAGGGCAGTGTGTTGTTAACAGCTGACATACTCTGTAAAGAATTCCTACATAAAATCAGTAGCAGGAAGATTGCAGTGAAACCATCTGAAATCACACATATGATAGTTTAATAATAACACCTCTAAGAAGCTACAGCCACTGTTAAACAGGGGGCATGACCCCTTTGACCTTAGTTCCCAATAGGAAAGTTGCCTCTTCCATGAGACAGGCAGAATGAAATGCTCTCCCATCACTCTGTGCAATTACAGAGTAATGAGAGGAAAGGGGAGGAAGGAAAGTGAGAGGAAGAATATAGGGAGAGAGGTGGGGATGAAGCCATTGCCAGGGTAAAATAACACCTGGGTAGAACTTTGCAAAAATACTTTGAAGGGAGAACAAATTTTAGAAATAGCATAGCTAAATAAGCAGATAGCCCAAGTAAAACTTAAAACTACTAACATTTGAGAAAAATCAACTTGAATATAAAAATGTCCTGGATATAAGAACAGAACAACCTAATGCAGACTGCTATGGGACAAGAGCAGCTCAATTCTCATGAATTGAGGGTTAGCCAAATACAGCCACTGCCAATAGAACGAAATCTATACTAGATTGAACCCACTCACTGTCAGCTAGGGGTTTTCATCAATTTGTTAGGGAGGAATAATTGGAAATTAAAATGGGAGTTTCATTTACATACAATTTGAATTTGCTAAATATAATTTTGTTTACTTTATACATAAGGTTAAACAAGAGTTTCTGTCAGAGTCCTAGCAAATAAATGATGACACACTCAAATCAAGTAATTTGAAGACTGTTTAATAGAGAAAGTGCTTTCAAAGGTATAGGAAACCACAAAGAATAGAGAGACATAACCAGGGACTATTAACGTGGGGGTAGGCAGCAAACATTAACATTTCTAGGAATAAAGGAGCAGAGAGAGAGAATAGTTACTGGAAGCAAAAGAGAAAAATATAAGGTGAAGACCACTTGATAGGCCCTCTCATCTTCTAATGAGAATATAGCCAGTCAAGCACAATGACTTAATGGGGAGAGTGAGGAAAACTGCATGATTTCCTCTTTTTCCCTTTCATTGGTTTCTAGCCAGTGCTCCCTATTTGTTGACTCTAACAGGAAGCCAGAGATTCTGGGAGTCCATTGATGATACTTTTATAGATTAGCCTCCCAAAGCAAAGAACAAGATGTGGAAGAGAAATGAGCAGATCAAGAGAGAAAAAGAGATGACCTACAACACAGTCAAGTCTTCTCATCCCTGGGCAACCATTCTTGTTCTCTAACATGTAAAGCCCAAATAAGAGACACACAAAAACATTACTATTAAATATATCATAGTGAAGGTGATGTCAATTTCCTCATTCTTCTACAGGAAACTTAAAACGTTAGCCAACAGTCATGATATAAATTAGTAGAAGATGAGAAAGCATAAAGAATCATAATATTTAGTTGCTTTGGTTTGGCTTTAGTGGCTGGTCATAAAGCCTAAGTTGTCCATAATAATTCCCATCTTCTACCATATATTTCAGGTTCCTCACACCTTGGCGGGATGCTTTCAACAGGTCTGTGTCCTTAGTGATCTTGTCTTTGGTGGGAGTTCAGGAGGACACTGGGTAGATTCAGTTTTCTATTCATTATTACTATTAGATAATAAGTGTTAAGAGATGTCTGTAGGGACATTTGATGTTTGAAATCTGGCCCTCTTTGTATTCATTGATGCCAGCAATCCAATGACCCAGGATTAGCCACCTGTGTAAGCATAGACACCCTTGTCTTACCATTGATGTGCAGCTGCATAAGGAACAAGAAATAGCTGAAGGGAAGAATCAGCTTCTATTTCAAGAAAATCAGGCTCAGTATCTTGTTGCAGGTGTCTCTCACTGGCATTAGGATCTCCAAATCCATTAAGCTTTTGTATGATTAAACCAGTGAGTGTCATGGGTATTAACCCATTGTTGCATTGTCCTTGCCTTAAAATGTATCACCTGGTTGGAGATCATGTTCTGAAGGGTACTCTGTTAGTTTCCTAGGCAGATGTAACAAAGTACCACAAACTGAGTGGCTTAGAAACCAGAAATACATTTTCTCACTGATCTGGAGGCCAAAAGTCCTAGACCAAGGGTTGGAAGGTCATGTTTCTCTGAAGGCTCTAGGAAACAACCTGTCCTGGGCCTCTCTCATAGCTCTTGGTAGTTCAGGGCTTATGGCAGTAGAACTCCAGTCTTGACCTGACATTCTTGCTGTGTGTGTGTGTCTGCTTTTGTGTCCAAATTTCCCCTTTTACTAAGGACACCAATCACTACATGAAAGGCTCACCCTATGCTAGTATGGCCTCATTTTACTAAACTAATTATATCTACAATGACCTTATTTCTGAATATATGAATTTGGGGGCAAAGGGGAAGCATAGTTCAACCCATAGCAGGTACCATGATAGTCAGTAAGGCTATTTATCCTTCTACACAAAGTGTTCAACAGGGTGTGCTACCTAAAGCTATACCCACTGTAAGAATTATAGTCTTCCAGAAAATTGGAAGAACTTCATTATAGTTCTTACTCCATGAGTTAGGACTTTTTAAATGACCACTTTTGTTATTTTATAAAGTTTTGAATAAAAAAAAAAAATTCTACCAGGTATATAAACACCAAGACCGAGGTGACTACCAGACCATGTAAGTAGCTCCCTATTAAATATCAATTTAAGGATCCTTCTTTCTGTCTGTGTGTTCTTTGTTTCACATATTTTCAATGAAAGTTGAATATCTTACTGAAGCAGTTCTACACAGATGAAGATAGACTCTAATAAACGAAAAACTTTGCTTTTGATTAGATCCAGTCTTTCTGCATTAGCACTGGTATTTTTTTCCTCATTGGAAACAAGTCTAGAAAAAGCTCTACAGAAGGTTTATTCTTATATTATTGGTTCTATAATCATATTTAACTTTAATTATTTTTAAGACCAACGTGTGACTGTGTACGTACACACACGTGCACACACCCAAATAGGAAGTAAACAGCCATTTGCATGATACATGATTTGAGTGTCAATAAAATGCCATTTCTTGCCTCAGAGTCAATCTTTCTTAAGTACACTTTGAGTTCTAGAGTTATCACTATGTACCAGGCAAAAATCTTTTCTGCTACAGTATTCTAATCAGAAGTTAAAGTTCTAATACAATTTTTCCTTAGAAAAAATAGCTCTAATGCAGTGAAAAGATGACAGCCTTGAGGATAGAAAAATGTAGACATTACCTTAAGTCCTGCCTGTAATAGTTCATGTAAATGAGACAAATTATATATATTTGCTCTTGTATTACTTCATTTTAAAGATAAAGAAATTAGATAAAGTCAGGGTTTCTGAAATTTGACTCATCAAAAGAATCTCATGGAATCCTTATTAAATGACAGCTTTCCAGACCCCATGCCAGACTAATCACATTGAAATCTCTGCGGTAGAAGTCAGCAGACTTTTAAATACTCAACCTAGCCCCTGCACCCCAGCCTAAGTTCTTATGAACCGACAACTTGGGGAAATGCCACGTCAGGTTATTTCTAAAGCCATCCCTATTCCAGTTATCTGTGGAAACTAAATAAAGGCCACTCTACCAATTAACCCATTAGCTCACTTTATTCCTTACAGCTTTCCGGTTATCACCAAGCAGATACCGTCTTAAGGAGTAGAGCCTGGGATGGGTAACTTGTGATGATCAGACAGTTCGGGGTAGCAGAAGGCACAGATGTCAGGTGCGACTGAGGAAATATGGAAAACTTGAGGACAGAATGAGGGCCTCATGGATAAATTTGGAGATGTGAAAAAAACTGCAACTGTGTACATTATCTATGAGTATATATATATGTGTGTGTGTGTGTGTATATATATAGAAGAAACAGACTAACTGCCCAAATTATGGATACATTTATAGAGATTGCTAAAAATGGTAGTGTAGATCTATATTTATTGAAATGGAAAGAGGCACATGATGGATTTCAAAGTGAAAATTAGATATGTCTCTTAGGTTTCATTTTGGAAAAAGAAAATAGTCCCTTTGAATTTGAAGACTATGCATTTGAAGTATGAGTGAATTTCTTTGCAGTGAGAGTACAGTTAATTTTTATGCCTTTTTTCTTCTCTTTCTATGTAAATTTATCTTTCTTCTTTTACAATGAGAATTTAATACTTTACAATCATAAACAGCAATAAAGTGATTTCCATTCTGACAATAGAGAAGGTACATAGGGAAGGTGAGGATGGGGGTTGTTGTTGGACACATAAAGAAACCAAGCAGAGCAGGTGTTGGATAAAGGAAAGGGAAAGCAGAGAAGAGAGGGAAGAACAGCTAAACCTGGTAAACTCTGCCTTCTCCTAAGTTCTTATCACCTTGGCACATTGGCCTGCAAGTTGCAGTCCTGCCCTTCGGAGGCTAGTAAGGAACTTGTGAGTCAGTCCAGCAGGGATAATTGCCGTGCTCAAGCTATATTGGATTGTTTAAGATTGAACACCTTTGCTTCTGGTTGGCAGCCTGCAAACTGGCCTGGGGCCACCTGCTCCAAGGACCAATGTATTTATTTCAGATGTGCAACCCACGACAGCAGGGTTGACTAGCAGCTTGGAGGGAAAGCAAGGGAATGGAGGCTATTTATAGCAGATGGCAACAAAGGTTTCCTTTCTTTTCTTTACCACTAGTTGTATTTCTCTGAAACTCTGCCCATACTGTGCAGAAATCAAAAGGGCAAGAGACCAAGTTCTTCAGAGCTAGTTGGAAAGTTCCAGGGCCCTGTTTTTAGAGCAAATCTGCCAGCTTCAGAGGAGGTTGCAACCACCCTTGGATTCTAAATCAGCTTGATGGCGGTGCAAATAGATGCAAATAAGGGTCAAATCAATTTCCATAATGAACAGCACGAGAAAAGCCGACTCCCCTCCACCTAACTCAAAATTATTAGAAAATCCAGTGAGGGGGAAAAGAAAGAAAGAAAACAGAAAACACAAACATGTCAGTAACTTGATTTTTGGATCTTGGGAATAGAAACTCTAAGGTCCAAAGATTATTCTGGACTTTATTTTCCAGGCTTGTGTAGGAAGGGATAATTCCAGTGTAGCCCTTCTGAGGGCTTTTGATTTTGACCAGGCCTTACCTTTCTTTATCATGCTTCATCCTTCCCTGTTCCTAGGCTCCACTTATTACCACACCCTGGTTGGTTGAGATATAATTCATCTACTACAAAATTTACACTTTTATAGTGTACAATTCAGGGCTTCTGAGAAGAGTCACAGAGTTTTACAACCATCGTTACTGTCTAATTTTAGAACTTTCATCACCCTTAAAAGAAATATTGTAGTTATCAGCAGTCACTTCCTATTCTTCCCTCCCTTAGACTCTGGCAACCACAAATATACTTCCTTTCTCTATGGATTTACCTATTCTGGAGATTTTGTATGAATGTAACCATATACCTTGTGGCCTTTTGTGACTGGCTTCTTTTACTATGCCTAGTATTTTCAAGGTCTGTCCATGTTGTAGCATGCATCAGTGCTTCATTGTTTTTTATGGTAGGTTGTTCTTTTTAAGCAAAACCATTGCAGAGGCCATGTACCGCTGTGCCTCAGAGGAGTGCACTGAGCTCTACATGTTTCCTGGAAAACCATGTGGATTAGGAGATGATAGTAACATGGCCTAATCTTATTACTTTTTTACTAAGTCTTTGGTGACTCCCTTTAGCTGCTGATTTCCCTGCGTTTTAGAAATTACGTTTATGTCATTCAACTAATACTGGGCTGAGTCAACTTACGTTTATAATTAACAGGTGATTTTATGAGCCACAGTGCAGAAGCATTCATTTTCAAAAACTATTTTGGTACTTCTGGCACAGCCTATGTTACTACATATGGTTGACTTGCATCTATGAAAGAGATGAGAGTTACTAGAGCTATAATACATATGGGCCACTGACTGAACCATCTGAGGAAATTTCAATTGGTGTGAGTAGGGAATGAAGTAATTTATATGGATCCATTACTTTTAAATGCTTAAATCTATGAAGGGAACTAATCGAATAGGTTTTATTTTCTGTAAGGCCCTGAATGCCTTTGGATGACCCAAAATGTCTTCGTATAAAGTGATACTTCCATGCAGGTCATTATCTTTTTTTTTTTTTTCTTTTCTTTTCTTTTTTTTTTTTATTATATTTTAAGTTCTAGGGTACATGTGCATAACGTGCAGGTTTGTTACATATGTAAACTTATGCCATGTTGGTGTGCTGCACCCATAAACTCGTCAGCACCCATCAATTCATCATTTATATCATGTATAACTCCCCAGTGCAATCCCTCCCTCCTCCCCCCTCCCCATAATAGGCCCCAGTGCGTGATGTTCCCCTTCCCGAGTCCAAGTGATCTCATTGTTCAGTTCCCACCTATGAGTGAGAACATGCGGTGTTTGGTTTTCTGTTCTTGTGATAGTTTGCTAAGAATGATGGTTTCCAGCT